>NW_028120298.1:0-32965 GCF_965178545.1 Coloeus monedula
CACTAATGGTAGCTGGGTAAGGTGTTCCTACCACACTTACCAAAAAGATTTTGAAGGCTGTAAAGCAATGAGGAGGGAAAAGGGGGTTTTTTTGACCACTGTATTGGGTTGAGCCTGAGTTGATAGACAGTCTTTTGGACCGACGACGCTTCTCACAATTTACATATTTAAACCGCACAGAAAGGCGGGACTTTCCCTTTTCGTCGGAGCTCGCCTGCTGGAAGGTGGGGGGGGGGCCTCCGAGCCTCCCGGCCCCGCCGGGCCGGGCCGGGGCCACTGCCCCTTCCCCCCTTTCCCAACACTGCGGCACGGACCCTGGGTCGCTGGGGGGGACTGTCCCAGAGCCGCAGGCAGCTAAAACCAGCCATGGACTGCTCACAGCTAAACCCATCCAGCGCGGCTTCTGGGGACAGGCGGGTCCCTCTCCTCTCCATGTGGAGCCGGCGGAGTCAACGGGAGCCAGCAGAGCCTCCTGTCTGCAGCCAGCACACTTCGTGCTGAACTGAAGAAGACACCACGCAGCCAGCAGCACAAAGGGAGCGAGGCTTTCCCCACCGTAAAGCCTGAACAAGAACACCCTTCAACATGGCGGCTTCAGAGTCAGAGAGAAAGAGAAGTGAGTCATGCGAGACAAAGCTGAAAATGGCGACGGGAGAAAAGAGGGCGGTGCCGCGATTCTCGCACGTACCTTAAAAAACCTTCTTGCATGCCATGGTAAGAAACTGTAATACCACAAAGTGTTTGTCTCTTTAATCCATTTGAAGTACATGGGGGGATGGAGAATCCTCGTGTGGCCTGTGAAGATTGTGAAGAGTGCCTATGCCAGGCTATATAGAAGCAGTAAGAGGCTGTTAAAGACTTGTGGCGAAGAAAAGCCTTTGTGTGCAGGCCAAAATAACTTATCCTTAAAAAAGATTAATAACCCCATGTGGTGACCCATGTTTTGCAGTGTGAAGGAACTGTGAGATTTTTCATGGGAGAGATGTTTTACACACAACAGATTGATTGTTTCCAGGCGGGTCTGCTGTTAGTAGCAGTTTGGGAACCACATGCAACGGAAGAAAACCCTTTTTTCCTTAAGCATAAGAGAGAGACTTTTCAAGAATGGGAACGCTGACTAACATCCCATGTTCTGTTATCCTTGTGTGAGCTGGGTAAAAGGAGAGAAGTGCTGGAAAAGGAGGGGGGGGGGGGTGCTTTAATTTTTTTGTTATTTTCTCTTTAATTTTAACTCTATTAGTAATAAAACTCTTTCATTGTACTGCAACTGTTTAAGGTTTGTGCCTGCTTTGCTTTTCTCCTAGTTCTTGTCTCACTGAGGGAAAATGAGTAAGTGGTGAATGTTTTGAGCCAAGACCACTGCACTTAATTGGTGTTTCTTCCTGGTTTCGAACTCAACCCGCTACAACCACCTATTTTTAAGCTGTCCCCAAGAAAATTCCACATGTAGAACACATGTTGTTCGTGATTATCAGCAGAAATGGCAACACCAGAATGGAACTCAAACCCTTTTTAGTGAGTCCTGCTGCAAATCCAACCAAACAGCTTGCAGATGTAAAAGTAGATGGGAACCCCGTGCAGGAGCTCAGAAATGCAAATATTGTGACTCTTATGGTGGGGCAACTATTGTTGGAGGACTGTTCAGCCCAGGAAACAAGCTGTATTTTGACCCACCAGTTGATGACAAAGGGTAGGAAGGCCCCTTTGCTGATGGAACATGGGCTTTGAAAGGACATTATTGGATTTGTGGCCAACATGCTTATCGCAGGCAAGGCAATGAGAGTCCTCGAAGGAGAAGGAAATGAAAAGCTGGACCTGGACAAATGGGAAGGGAAGTCAGGTGGGGGGTGGGTGAGCAAGTCAATGCAAAGCAGTGGAAGGAAGGAAGGCTGAGGGAAGGCTACAAACTGCACAACAAGGCAATGCAAGCTGTGGGGAAGTCAAGCAAAGTAAAGGAAGGGCCAGGAAAGGCAAGGAAGTGCAAACCATCTGTAGGCCTGGCAAGGCAAGGAGGCCCTGGAGAAAAGCAGTAGGCAGGTCAAGGGTGGGGCATGGCAAGGGAGGGTCAGCAGGGCAAGGCAAGGCAACTGTTGGGTTGCCAATGCAAGGCAAGACAAGGCAGGAGAGAAGTACATTCAAAGATCGGTGGTACACTGTTGGAGAGGATGAAAGTTTGGTAAGAAAGTTTCACAGCTATGTAGGCTTGGCAGAAAGATCTCTGTAGAAACTGAGGATGAGATAGAAATGAAAGCAAGTTTTGATATAGAGTAAAAGAAGTTTTGCTGAAACACGGACCACTGAATAACTGAGAAGGCAAAGGTTGGAGATGAGTTGGAAGGAGATTTTTATGATTAGGACAAAGGTATGTGACTACAAACAAGCACCTGTTTCTCAGCAAGTAAGTAAGTCTCAAGAAGACCATAAGTAAATAGAAAACATGCTTTTACCAAAAAGAGCTATCGCAGGCAAACAAGAAATGTCGATGTAGCAAGAAGAAGAGAGGTCTGAGAATTTTCCACTGTGAGCTTAAATTGTAACTTACTTACTCTTGTGATTGGATAATAATGACTATAATTCGGTAATGGTAGTAGTTATGATAAGCTATAGGCAAATGTAAAGGTATTGTGTGTGGTGCTTATTAGTTGTTATGTATTAAGACACTCAGCAAAGTAGATAATGCTTTGTAACTTGAACAGAAAGCAGCTTCAGGTATGCCTACAAGCTGGAGCTGACAGCTGTAGGGCTGGCTCTGGATACCCACTCCCTGAGCTGCTGTAACTTCGCCTATGCAATAAACAGCTTTCAAGAGAGCCGCCTGAAGTCCAGACATCCTTCGTGAACCTTTCTCCTGTAGTACACGAAAGTGGCCAGGACAGACTGCTCCATCTGGCTTTGATCCTGCACAGGTCATCTCTAATCTGCACCTAAAAGACTTGGGCTACCTGCTTTTCTTCGTATGTGAAAGAACTGTCATTCTGGTCCCAGAGGCCAAGGGTGAAATGTGAATTGCCTGTCCAAAAGTCAAGGCATGCAAGCAGTGGTCCCAGGCAAAAACTGCCCAGACAGATGAGTGTGGCTGCATGGGACCTCCCCTGAGTTTATTCTCCCATACTCCTGAAACACTGGGCATACATGAGTGGGCCTTGGGAGTCCTCAGAGGAGCAGACAGGGCTGGGCAAGGCTGGGAAATGTCACGAGAAAGGGGTCTTGAATTTCAGGTGGGGGAGTTAAGTACATACCCAACTATGTGTGATTAATCTCACTTATCAAAGTCAGTGTCAACTAAAACTTTCATTATAAACAGGCAATTTACTACATTTTCTTCTCTTATATAGGAAAAAAATCACAGACAAACAGATGAATATATTGTAGAGATTGACTGATAATACGGGTTTATTTACAGGCTTGATTGGCATATTTAAGGCTTGATTGCCATACTACTCACAAAGTCCTCTTAAGTATAACTCACTTTCAGATCTCTAAGAGTAAGATATATATTTGCACTGTATTCAAAACTGCATGGTAAATCAATTCAGGTATTATGGACACAAGTAATGCAATAATCACATGATAAGAATTTGAAAAGCCAAGTAAGCAAGAGAAAACTGTTGCCTTTGCCCACATTCTGGACCACGGCTGTGTGAAAACGGTCTGCAAGCCAGACACAAAGGTGCACAGCTGGAACGGCACTGGCACCCAATAAACACCCCAGGTTTCTTTTTAATAACTCTCGGGAGTAGAAGAATGTGTAAAGTTTGCTACAGAGATCAGTTTTGGGAGGAGAAATGTTTTGAGAGAAGAAAAATCACAGGAGTTCCCACTGTAGGCTATATCCTCGTTTCATTGTATCCTTTTACTGCAGAAACCCATCTGACCCTGTCTATTTGATTACAAGGACACACAGAACCGATTGCACATCTGCTCGCTGAGCCTGAGAAATGTTTTCTAGTGAAAAGGAAATGAGAAAGACCCGGATTACAAACGAACTGAAACACAAGCAGCTAATACATTCCTCCTTTCCTTAAAAGCAGTTCTAAGAATTTAGTGTGAAATACATTTAGGCTTGGTCCACAGTAATTTTAATTCAAATAAACACGTCTAAATTTTTTCCGTCCCTCCCATTAAAGGATAGTTTTCTTGGCTTATTCTTTCAGCATTTTGCCAGCAATATGCTCAATGCTAATTTCTTTAGAAATGGAAGCTATAGCATGATATCACAAAATGGTTGGGGAAACCTTTGCCATGACTATCAAGTTGAGTTCATAGGTTTTCAAAGCTGGTTGAAGATATAATGAAAGCATCTAAAGCTTATGCATGAATCAGCATCCCCTTGTCACAACGTCATGCTGCAGTGATCCCTGCCGGAGCTCTAAGACCGGATTTAAAACCAATAAGCTCAATACTGGCTCTTGAGCCAGCAGGAGTAAACATCCAAGACTGTACATGTATTACTTCCGTGCTCAAACTACTGCATGAAAACTTGCTGGTTTTTGTTACAGTTACCCCAGTTTTGTAGTACTCCATAGAAACATCTCTTTAAGTGACTCCGGTTTCCTTTCAGTGCTAAAATAGGTGAGTACACATCCCGACTACCCCTGAAGCTGTTGCGTAGGCTGACTTAAGAGGAAAGGACTGCATCTTCATCACTTTCCTTCTTTCTTGCTTTGACAGAATTAAGAGCTTTTAAAAAGTCTGCTATCACTGATGGTCAAGCACTCCTCTAATTAGACTACGCTCAATTACGCTGTGCTCAAGGACAATGAACATATCCGGTGCTTTGGACATGTTCCACTTCTGCCCTAGGAATTGCTTCCAATACTGTACCTTGGCTCCAGCTGTGAAACCTGTTAGAATGAACCAAGAATTCTCACACAGTGCTAAGCCTAGCCCATTTCTCTTGAAGGGTATAACAGCAGTCCTGGCAGTGAACACTGCTCTTCATTGGGCCATTACTCTGAAAAAAACATCCACCACCTCTCAATCTAAATGATTAAGCCTCCTAGTGATGCTGACTTATGAAGCATCAAACTGCAGTTACATTCCAACAGCTAGTTCCAATGACCCGCCAACAGAGCTCTGCAGGCTTGCAACAGTCCAACAAACTAAAGGGACTATTTTTTATGGCTGCTTTTTGAACTTACGCCCCTTTGACGGGTTAAGGGAAGGTGGCCTGTCCACCTTGGTCAAAGTCAGTAGAATTTTGGCCCAATTCACTCTCATGCAACGCATCCTGACATGATCTCTCGGTGTTGATGTGAAATTCCCACCAAAGTGCCAGTCATTACATGACTTAAGGCTACTTACTCACAGAGTGTCCACTCCACTGCTACACCCATTTTCTGGCCACCTTTAAATGACTGAGCGGTCCTACTGTTTCGAACATTCCTCAGGGGTACATGCCCACCATCTCCTCCTTTCTGAAGTTTAGGAACCTAATTTAAAAGTCATACTAGCAATACCAGTTTATCTAAAAACATTTGCTCCATCAACAAACTCCAAGCAAGGGCTGATAATTAGTTTGAAGACTTTTACTTATTTTTACAGTGGGCTTTTTGCTTGCTTGTTTGTTTTTGAAGCAGATGGAGTAGTGTGCCTTCTCCCTGAGGCTACCAGGGGTGGGACGGAGGCAGGCCAAGCCCTGGCAGGGCGGCGCAGGGGACCCCGGGCGCTGACGGCTGCCACCAGCGGTGCCAGGTCGGGACCGGCAGGCAGGGCTGCATCCTGCCTCTGCCACAACAGCTGCAGCTTCTGCAGCCTGAAACACGGCTGGCTCAGGTGTTTAAATCAAGAGCCAAAATATTTTGCTGATCAATTTGGGGCAGAGAAAGGTCATCATTTCTAGTATGGTAGAAGCCTGCCACTGCATTTCTGTGAAGGACAATCACCTTGTTGGAGTGAAACACCTGGGTAAATACTGGAGCATTTTCAGATTCATATTATCCTACATTTCTGTGACCTTCTTTTACACCTGCATTGTTTCATAGTGCTGGTTTTAGGCACAAGTTCTTTGTACACTATTCTGGAAAGAAAAAACAAAAACAACACCCACCTCCTCCCCCACCACTGCCCCTCCCCCAGAAAAAACCCACAACCCTAACAAAACCAACCTGCAGAATGTTCACTATTTCCAATGAGAACAAGCATCGAGGGGACATAAAAGGATCCGTCTGATCCTCCTTAACCGTTCATGCATGCAGTGCTCTGGAATCGAATCCTAAATTCTACTTCTTGTATGCCAAATATTTGTATTCAAAACTCCTTGTTCTCCACTCAGAAAACCCTTCTGGGAAGGTAATGGAGGAGATACCATACATATCTTTAACACCCACTTCACTATTCAGTTAAATCAAATGCACAGGATAACTTGACTAAACCACCAGTGGTAACTGAAGTGATGAGAAAACAACTACCTGTTCATGTCGTAATTTGGAGCTCTTCCAACTGCTTGAAAATTGAAGCCTTGGACATTGAAGGTTCAGACTAAGGAAAATCCAAAACATGGACAGCATCTCCCTTCTGCTGGAAGCCTTAAAGTCCGCCACTGCAGTCTGCAGCCTACACAGATCATCTGCGTACTGTAAAAGTTCTCCAAGGAAGAACAAGACTAATGCATGCATGCACTGATCAAAAGCACTTGATGCTCTTGGACAAAAATATGTAACCTTTGACTTCGGAAAGACAAGGTGACTATGGTTGTCTCTAGTACTAGTAGGGAAAAAAAATAGGATGTTTTGCAAAACCTATCTTCAGGGGTTTGTTAACTTAATTTTTGTTTAAAACCAGGAACACAGAGACACCTGTCACTTTTTTTTGCAGAATGCCATATAAACTGCTACACTTACTTCACCATCGGTCCGAGTAAACAGTATCTGCAAATACTGACCACATGCGGTTCTGGTTGATACAAACCCCCATTACCTAAGGAAAGAACAACACTGCAAGCAGCTTGCGAAGATTAATAACCTAGCATTACTGTGGCTGATTACACGCCCTGACCTTTTTTCCTTCACCTATGGATGCCATACCCTCCTACCCTCACACATGCCACTCCAAGCTCCTTGCGTGGAGCTCTCGCACCATCTACACCAGCATCTGTGCCAAGCCGCCGCCCCTCTTCAGCACCACCGCACCTACCACAAGGTAGCTGAATCGCGGGGGGGAAAAGAGGTCGCCAATGGAGGGAAGTTGCTCCCGCTCACAGCTAACCTCCACATTCAGTGTCCCTTACGTCTTTCCCGGGACGGGCGGGAAAACGCCTGGCCGCAGCACGACGCTTGGCGGGAGCGGCCGCCACGGCACCGAGCGTGCTCCCCACTCCCTCCTGCCCGCGCCGCTGCGGGGACCCCGGGTTGGCCGGAATCGGACACGTGCTTGCAAGGAGGGCAGCGCGGCAAAGGCAGCCACCCCTCACCGGCCTGGGAAGGCCGGCCTCGGCTTCTTGCTCTCACCACAGGCACGGGCACTGCCGGCAGCCCCTCGCTGCGGCCGCCGCTGGCCGCACGCCTGGCCACACGCCGCCCGGCCGGTCCCGCCGCTCCGCAGAGTCATAGGGCACACGCCGGTCCGGTGCTGGGGGTGGCCGCCGAGCGACAGGAAGCAGAAGCGCTCACCGCCGCACCACTCGCCGCCCCGCCCCGGGCCTCCTCTCCCCGCATTACCGCAACCTCGCCGGCCCGCCCCGCCTGCCCCGATACCTGCCGCGCCCCGTATGTGCTCCGCGCCACGCGGCATGGGTGCAGCCGGGCTCTGCCGAGGCGTCGGCGGAGCTGGGGCACGGCCCCACCGGGAGAACCGCGGGGGCGGCGGGCTCCCGGCGAGGCTGAGCACGCCAGGCGGGGGGCGAGCGTGCGGCGCGATGGAGAGATGGAGGCGGCAGCACTGTGCAGCCTAAAAAGGCTGATCGTCCCGCAGCCGCCCGCTCCGCAGCCCCTCGGTTGCTGTTGAGAGGGGCCCTGGCCCTGGCCGCGCCGGTAGTGAGGTGGCTTCGCAGCCCGCGGGCAGCCCTTGCGGAGCAGGGGAGCACTGCGGGCAGCCCCGGGGCCGCGCAGCCGTCTGTAACGCGCGGTGAGAGCCGCCGGGAGCTATTTTACACCTGCCAGAGTGCTGGGAGGGGATGGGGCGCCAGGAGACCAGGTGGCAGGTCGCTGCTGTTAAGAAAGTTAATCCACGATGCCAGAGGTTTATGTCCAAAAAGGAGACAGAGGAGTTCTGTAACTTCATTCGCATAAAAGGAGAGGCCATGGGGCTTTTCCCATGAGGTCTCTCAAATTGTTGCAGGGCGCAGCCCCCTTTTTATCCTAAGTTCACGGCCACATCGCCCTCTCCCTTTTCCCCGTTGGCTGAGGTACTCGGAAGGTACAGACTTCCCAAATTACCTACTCTATGCCCCCCTCTAATACCAACCCCCGTTTTAGTACATAAAAGAAAGAAAAAGAAACGATTCAAAATTCTGTTAAGCCTTTCTTCTCTTGCACTAGGTTCAGGAATTTAGCATGGCCATGGCTGAGCAGCAGTCTGTGTTGATTCGTAACAGTTTCTAGAACTAAGAAGTTTCTTCATTCACTTCGCTATCCATAGGTTCCTAGTCCTGCCTAGGGGCAGGTTAACACCGTCTGTTTGTAAAGATATATTCATGGTACTCCTTTTAATCCCTCCTCTTTTTATTTTCTCTTTGTCTTTACAAACCTTAATTGCCATTGATTTAATTTTTTCTTCCTGGGTCTTCTTAGGTTTTGCAATTATTTGCAGTGACATCCTTTTCTGTCCTTTTGTAGTCATTTCTGGATCAGTAGGTATGGCTGGTACCTGCATGCCCTTGATCACATGCCGAAAGAGCTGCACTAGGCAAGGTGTCATGCATGCTAAAAAGATTAGGCTTGCTATAGCATATAAGAGGAGAAACAGTATTCATTTAACCCATAGATCAGCAGGCAACCGTGAAAACGTGTCCCATTCCCATCCTTTCCACCTTTGGACTGGTACATGAGCTAACTTTATTTCCTTTGTTATTTGTTTTACCACTTTTTCACTGTCATATCTATTTGCCAACAGCCGCTCAAGTCATTTAATTTTCCACAAACTCCTCCTTCTTCTGCTAATAGATAATCTGATACCATCCACTGTTGAAATGCTGCTTTCTTCATTAAAGTGGATTGGTCAGCAAGAAGCTCAAGAGCTGTGGCTGTCTGGTTGCTTATTATTTCAAAGACAGCTTGTAAGCTAATTATCCCATTCCAATTATAAATGGGTTCTCAGGCATCTGATATTAATTAAATTGGATTCCATGTGGCTGGTTCATCATGTTGTGTAATTCATTCTGCTGGCCATGTGTCGGGTGGAGTCGCGGGAGACAAGCACTCAAGGCATGATGTTCAGCAAGTCTCGATTTATTTTTCAAAACTACACTTACTTATAGTACCTTTAATTAGCTCATACATATTGCAAAAGTTGAGCTCCTCATTGGTGGGAGCTATTCCGTGGGATCTACAAACACGGTGGTCTTATCTTTCTCTTCCATATGGTTTCTGTCTTCTTTCTTATCTGAATGCACACTGTTATTTATGCAACCTCTTGCTCAAGGACTCAGTGTCTGCATCTTTTCTAAGCCTCCTGTGTTATCATGACCTTTGCTCTTTAGCCATTCTTCAGAAAGACTCTCAACACTTCCCCTGTTTTCTTTTTGCATGATCATAGTCATATTGACTGACTTCAAAATTAAATTTTTTATACATGACATTATACAGCTAAGCATAAGTAAACCAAGCAAAACAATTATTAGCAACAGCATTAAGGATTTAATCACACTTTTCATCCATCCTTCTAAGCCCATCCACTCTGTAAGTCCTTCTAATCCGAAAAATCCAGAGTCTTTTTTTATTTTTTGGGAGTGTTCAATCAAATTCTTAATTTCGGCGTGGATGGACTTAGAATGATCCTCAAGATCCATACAGCACATTCCTTCAAAGTCTTCACAGCCATGGCCGTGGGCTAAGAGTAGAAAATCTATAGCTGCTCTATTCTGAAGCAGGGCGTGTTGGACTGAACTCAGATCTTCTGCAAGTTCAGACAACACTCGGCTGGTACCGTTTGCCTGTTTAACTACCCAACATGCCAGTTTTTCTAAGTGACGATGGGCTCGTGCCGCAGCTGCACCAGGAACAAAAAGGGAGGTAAAAAGCACTTCTGATTTGCTCCATAGCGTGAGGTCATCCTGACATTCAGGTGTTATAGTTTCTGTTAAAGACCTCCGCCATCGTGTTCGGTGTGTAGCATTAGGATGGTGCTGTGGAAGTGCAAGACTCAGTTGGCCAAAGGTACAGGGCCCACCTACAGGCCTGGATGGAATACCTGACCAGGCACGATTCCCACAAATTAGGAAAAACCCTCTGGGTAACTTTCGAGGGAAAAACGTTCCAGGGGCTGCAAGAGATCGATTTCTCACGGTAATGTTGCACCATTCTAAATCCCACTGTGAAGCATTGCCAATAGGATAAATCAAGGTGGGGTTGGATTCATTCAGTCGACAGCCATTAAGGCTGCCCTCTTGGCATAAATTACGTGAACTATTAATATAAATACAGGCTGTAGCGTTAAGAGAATCAACTAGTTCTATCTCTTGTGGCTCAGGACCCACCGGGAGTTTATCATCCCAGCTATCATACTCTTGTAGGCCAGCGGTAATATTCATTGTGGATTTTAATGGTCTAATAATTTTGAACTGGTTCTGGGTCTCGATTACGAAGTTACGCCATGTATTATCTGTTAGTGGTACTCCAACTAAGCATGTCAAAAATGGGGTACTGGGTGTGGCTAGGGAGGCACAGAATGTTGTGGTGTTCAATTCACGTGCCAAGGAGACCCAGATATTATCTCTAGGGTCAAACACTTTAGGAGGATAGGAAAGGGGGTGACCCATTACTGAGCCTGCGATTAGCAGCACGATGCTTAAACCGCCGGCAAACATGATCCCACTTTCTTGGGTCAACTTGCCACTGAATGGGGACCCCGATATTTGGTTGGCACGAGGATTGCAAAATTACAGAGTAGCTATCGGCTAAGATCTTTTTTGCTAAATGCTGTACTGACCACGCTAATTCTCTTAGCCGCAGATCTTCAAGATTTTCAACTAATTGCAAACTGTCAATGATATTTTTGCCTGTGAGTTGTACTAATGCTCCTTGAGCCGTCTCACGGTGCCAGTGAAAACTGCAAGACTGACACCAAAACCCTTCTGATAGATGTTGCTGGTGGACCCACCACTGTAAATTACAGCCTCCGCAAAGCAATCTTACCCACGCCTTATGATTGTTACAATTACATGCAAAGCAACTAGACTGGCAAAAGCGCAAAAAGTGTCTCTGCAAATGTGGGAGGAGATAACCCTCTATCTCCTGTTCAGAGTCCACAAGGAAGGTAATGCAAAACCGCTGCTCAGCTTCCTGCAGGATCTGTGAGATCTTCCTCTGTACCCTTCTTTTCTTCCTCTGTTGTGGGTTGCTCATCAGTGACAACAGGCTTAGTCCATTTGGCCGGAACCCATAGGGGACCTGTCGGAGTGGACACACATAAGTAACCTCTTCCCCAGTACAAGGTTTTTACAGGATCCTGCCAAAGTCCCGTCTTGGGGTCTTTGTAGCACACCCAAGGCATGGGCGTCGGGGGTTGAGGATAGGTAAAATGAACAATGGCAGGAGGCACTTCTTTGTCACCGAACACACAAAGGTGATTTAAGACAAAAAGGCATTTTAGTAATTTATCTTGTGGGTTGGACAATTCAGGATATTTCTGCAGGTATGTTTTGAGGGTACCATGTGCCCTCTCTACAATAGCCTGACCTGTGGGCGAGTGGGGGATGCCTGTTTTATGAGTAATACTCCAATTCTGCATATATCTGTCAAAGCGGGTGCTGCTATAAGCAGGGCCATTATCAGTTTTGATTATTAGAGGAACTCCCATAACTGCTATGCAGCTATTCAAATGACGTTCAACATGTCTCGCTTGTTCTCCTGTCTGAGCTGTAGCCCATATGAAATGACTGTATGTGTCAATTGACACATGAACATACTTCAAGCGCCCAAAACTGGGGACATGTGTGACGTCCATTTGCCATATTTCATTGGCTTTAAGTCCCCGAGGATTGACTCCTATACCTAAACCGACTCCAGCATTATGAAAGCTACATAACGGACATGCTTTTACTATGGCACGTGCCTCACGTAGGGGGATATGGAAATCTCTTACTAATCCTTTCGCATTTTGGTGAAACATACTGTGACTTTCTCGAGCCCTAGTATTTTTGGGAACATTCTGACTGAGTGACACGATCTGATCTGCTCTCTCATTGCCCTCTCCTAAGCCTTCTTGCCACTTATGGCTGCGTATATGGAGAATTGCATAAGGGTGGGATCTGTTCCGCAACGCACGTTTCAGTTGTAATAACAGATCGAAAAGTCGCTGGTTTTTCACTTCCTTGATGACAGCGTCCTCGATCCTAGAAACAATTCCTACAACATAAAGAGAGTCTGAAATGACATTAAGGGGTTCCGAAAAATGAAGGGCGGCCCACAGTACTGCTACAAGTTCTAAGGTTTGTAATGTATCAGTAGGGGTAGCTGCAATCTTATGGTGGCACCATTGTTGATTATAGTGCCAAACAACGGCAGCTGTCCTGGTTCTGCGTCCGGCATCAGTAAAAACTGTTAGAGCATCAGGGATAGGTCCTTGGTGCTGCAACGGTTTGGATATCCAAGTCCAGTTTCCCAACCAGTTGAGTAATTTTGGAGCTAATGGGCCGGTGCGAACTTCTGCTCCAGAAGAGAGCAATGCTTCAGTGAGCTGCGAGGAGTTGAGTAGGTACCAGTCTAAGGTAGGTTTTTCCATGGGGAGGTAGATAACTGCAGGTTCAAGGCCACTAATTTCCCAGGTGCGTAGACGTCCTTTCTTTAAAAGAGTTGCTAAATTTTCAATCTTTGGAGTAACTGTTTTTCTTTGCTGCAAGGGGGGCGAAATCCATTCTAGAACAGAGATGTCCCCCGTTTTCTTTTGCTGAGTAATGGCTCCTAAGAGATGTTCTCCGCTGTTCCAGACAGTTAAGGATAAGGGGGTGTCGGGGTCTAGACGGTCAACAAAGCCTCTGGAGATACAGGATGTAATTTGCTGCAAGACTTTAGACTGTTGCGGCGTAAGCGTCACAGGAGTACATGGATCTGTGCCTTTTAGCAAAGGACGTAGCTGTTCCAATAGCATGTTGGGAATTCCTGTAATGGGTTTAAGCCATTGTAGGTCTCCTAGAAGTTTCTGGGCTTCATTTAGATTTGAAATAGATGCTTGAATATGTAACTTCTGAGGCTTTATTCTTTGAGCGGTAATAGTCCATCCTAGATATTTCCATGGAGCAGAAACTTGTATTTTGTTGGGTGCCACAACAAGGGACCAGGCAGCCAAGGAGGCAACAATAATTTGCATCTGGGCAGGGGTGAAGGGATCCCTTTGAGCAAAGAGAATGTCATCCATGTAGTGATAAATAATGGCATCAGGCATCTGTCTCCGTAAGGGTTGTAAGGCAGCATCAACATACAGTTGGCACAAAGTAGGTGAGTTTTTCATCCCTTGCGGCAATACAGTCCATTCAAATCGTCTAGCTGGTTCTCCTTTATTCAGGGCAGGTAAGGTAAAAGCGAAGCGCTTGGTGTCATCTGGATGCAATGGAATAGTAAAAAAGCAGTCTTTGAGATCTATAATTAAAAGAGGCCAGTTTTGGGGCAACATGGCTGGGTTGGGGAGACCAGGTTGTAATGCCCCCATAAACTCCATCTGTTGATTTACTGCACGGAGGTCCTGTAAAAGGCGAAACGCACCAGACTTCTTGCGTATGACAAAAATAGGAGTATTCCAAGGACTGACAGATGGTTTTAGGTGGCCCTGTTGGAGTTGTTCGGTTACCAAAGCATGGGCTTGCTCTAAATTTTCCCGTTTTAAAGGCCATTGCTTTACCACTGCAGGGTCGTTAGTAGTCCATGTCAGCGGCAACGGGAATGTCCAAGCAATGGCCTCTAGTGTAAATGGTGGTCGTTGGTCAGCACGAGGCCTAATTGAGCCAAAACATCTCTGCCCAGCAAACAGTCCACAGTTGTTGGTAGGGGCATGATGGAAATTATAGCCGGCACTTGTTTGCCATCAACTTCAATGTGGAGCAAAGGAGACTTTTGGGCAAGTCTCATACCTCCGATACCTGTGACTGTAGTTGTAGCGGGCAAAATGGGCCAATTGGAAGGCCATTTTCCAGGGTCGATGACACTGGAGTCAGCTCCTGTGTCAAGAAGGGCTTCCAAGGTGATGGACTCTGCCTGATACAGCAGGAGACAACGCTTCCGTGGGCGGGAGGTGAGATCAATAGTGAGTAAGGTCAGAGATCCAGTAGAGCCAGGACTTGGCTGACACCTAGGTGCATCACAAACAGGCGGAATGCTTGAAGCCAGATGTGGTAATGGTACTAGTTGTGCTAACTTTTGTCCTGCTGGGATCTTAACGGGAGGATAATCGGTATGTGCTAAAATAAAAATTTCTCCAGCGGAGTCAGCATCAACAAGACCAGTCTCTACTAGGAGTCCCATTGTAATTGCAGATGAACGACCTACAATAAGTCCTCCCATAGCTTGGCCATTAATGTACACAGGTCCGATGACACCAGTGGGAATGCGATGGATTTCTGATGTTAGCAACTCGGTATCTACTGAGGCTGCCAGGTCCAGGCCGAGACTTCCGCTTGTCGCTGGGCGGGGACAGGTAGAGGTGCTGGAGCGGTTACTTGTGTCGTCGCGCAGCCGCTGTTCGCGCTGGGTCGGGGGTTTCCCTGTTTCTTGTTGCTATTACGGCATGCGTTCGAGTTGTGCGTATTGGATTGACACTTGTTGCACCAGATTCCTGCGGCTGTACATTCGCGACGAATATGACCGAGTGTCCCACAGCGATAACACTTCATGCGGCCACCTGGAGCTGGGCGGGGACGTGCTGCTGCCGCTTGGAGAGGAGCAAGGGCTGCCATAACCTGATTTTGAGAGCTAATAGCCTGTTCTTTAAGCCCTTCACCTAATTTTGCTAAGGCTTGTGCTAAGAACAGCTGAGAGCCAGTGGGCATGGTAGCAGCCTTTTCTAGGAGCTGCTGGACAGTCCAATCCCCTGGGGTGGAAGTAATAAGGGCACGGGTGGCTTGATTGCCATTTTGTAAAAGGCATTGCTTAAGTAACGGGTCATGCATATGCTCTTGAACCCCAGCTTTTGAGATGGCTTCCATAACTTTGTCAACAAAAGAGCCTAAAGATTCCTCTCTGCCTTGCTTAATGTTCATATACATAGGGATCCCACCCGGGGCTCGGACTTTATCCATAGCTTTCTTAGCAACTGCCATAGCTTCCCGCAATTTAGCAGGGCCTAGTGCAGCCTGAGCCTCAACCCTCATATGTTGACCTTGTCCTAGAAGTTCATCTACAGTGATATCTGCTAACGGATCTCCCTGGGGTCTAGCGAGATCTGCACTAACAGCTGCCTCCTCCCTCCAGCGAGCCTCAAAAAGCAGTCGCTGATGCGGGGTATACATGAGCTTAGTAATGCCTTTAATGTCAGCAGGAAGAAGGGTAAAAGCGTTAAAAATATAATCAAGCATCTGTTTAACTGGTTCACTGGTGACACCGTAATTCCCCACCGTTGCTCGTAGCTGAGCTAACAGCTTCCAATCCAGATTAGTCACCTGCGCGATATTGCCGCCCCCTTGCGGATTAGGGACAAATAAGACAGGGAACGCTATGCTGTCCTGAGCAGCCGCCAGCATGTCAGAATCACCCTTTTGTAAGCCCTCACGAGCAACCGCAGCCCAAAGTTCTCGATGGCCCCTAGCCATGGCCTCCGCGAGGTCAGACTCTGCCCCAGGGACAGGCTCAGGGCTAACAAAGGGGTTTCGCGAGCGAGAACAGTCCGGCGGAGACGGGTGAGGCAAGGGCGGAGGAGCAGGCTGCGGCAAGGAAGGCGTGGGAGGAGCAGGGGGGGGGGGGGGGAAGGCGCGGAAGGCAACTCAGAGGCAAGAGCCTCAGGGGGTACGTGAACCGTAGCAAAGGTGGGGGGATTAGGCGGACCAGAGAAGGGAGAAGGACCATGTTCCCCGTAAAGACGATTACGGTCCTGTGCAACTTTAATCTTTTCTGCGGCTTTCTTTTCTGCCTGTACCATTAAAAGTTCATTATAAACAACTCTCCATAGTTTAGCTATCTTTTTAGCTGGCTTATCGTCATCTAAGACAAGATCCCAGAGTTTGTCACTATACGCGCGCCACTGACTTAATTCATGAATGGAGTGGGGGTCAGTGAAAAAACCGTAAGAGCGCGCATGCGTTAAAAGAGCGGGGAGGTCTTTATCAAGATCAATCCCTTTAAAATTACGCTTAAGTAAAAAAGCCTTGAAAAGTTCCTGTGCTGCTTGCCTTTCCATACTTACGTCGGTACCGTTGCTAGCCCCTCCAGGCTTCGGCAGCACGTATCGGCGAGCCCGCCTGTGCGGTCGCTCGGGCGCGGAGGAAATCGTTGCAGTATACGAGACCTCTTTCGCCGTCCGTCTAGCTGCGGGACCCGACCCCAACGCAACTCCCCCGTCACATAAGGCTAGGGCAACTTCTCCTGTTCGGGCGCCAGATGTCGGGTGGAGTCGCGGGAGACAAGCACTCAAGGCATGATGTTCAGCAAGTCTCGATTTATTTTTCAAAACTACACTTACTTATAGTACCTTTAATTAGCTCATACATATTGCAAAAGTTGAGCTCCTCATTGGTGGGAGCTATTCCGTGGGATCTACAAACACGGTGGTCTTATCTTTCTCTTCCATATGGTTTCTGTCTTCTTTCTTATCTGAATGCACACTGTTATTTATGCAACCTCTTGCTCAAGGACTCAGTGTCTGCATCTTTTCTAAGCCTCCTGTGTTATCATGACCTTTGCTCTTTAGCCATTCTTCAGAAAGACTCTCAACAGCCATGCATCTTTTCCCCATTTTGGGGTGCTCTGTCCAGCCAGGGCTGCATCAATTGACTGCTCTTCTCTAATTAAGTCATCATAGATTTTGATTCTTAAGTGATTTCCCTGAACTTGTGGTCGCAAAAAGAGCAACACTCTAATACACCTTCTATGACAGATCCCTTACTAATTTGGAGGTGACCTGCCATAAGTGTGTTGGCCACAAATCCAATCATGTCCTTTCAAAGCCCATGTTCCATCAGCAAATGGGCCTGCCTTCCTACCCTTTGTCATCAACTGGTGGGTCAAAATACAGCTTGTTTCCTGGGCTGAACAGTCCTCCAACAATAGTTGCCCCACCATAAGAGTCACAATATTTGCATTTCTGAGCTCCTGCACGGGGTTCCCATCTGCTTTTACATCCGCAAGCTGTTTGGTTGGATTTGCAGCAGGACTCACTAAAAAAGGGTTTGAGTTCCATTCTGGTGTTGCCATTTCTGCTGATAATCATGAACAATATGTTTTCTACATGTGGAATTTTCTTGGGGACAGCTTAAAAATAGGTGGTCAAAAAAAAACCCCTTTTCCCTCCCCATTGCTTTACAGCCTTCAAAATCTTTTTGGTAAGTGTGGTAGGAACACCTTACCCAGCTACCATTAGTGAGCTTAACAGGCATATGATTGCATTTGCCTTGATATTTAGAACAATTGTAAGGAGGGCAGTTGGGGGTCCATATCCAATTGTTTAAATGCAAAGATGAAGTCAATTCACAAGCGCCTTTTCCTACGTATACACCCCATGTGCTATTTAGGCAAGAAGTGCCTGTTTGAGAAGAATGAAGTCACCATGGACTTCCTTCTTTGTCCCAAAATCCCGTCCCCTGATGGATTTCCTGTAGGGTCCATTTCGGTTCAACTGGGCTAGTCACCCATGGCTGCTCTTCAGATCCTGCTGGCCCTCCACAGAGCCAACAATTGCTAAGGTTGAAGACTTTTGCTACTTCTTCTCCTTAAGGCTGCAAATTGATTCTCCCACTCCTCTCCTAAACTTAGCTGACAATATGAAAGTACAATTTTTAAGGAAAATATTTTAATAGTGTAATCTAATTACCTTGTCTAATTTTCACATTGTTCTGCACCACCTGTGGCGACTGAAGGCACACAAGCCACTTAACAGAAAACAGTGACAGCCCCCACAGTGAGTGGAGCTTCTAAAGGAGGGATGCCCGTACAGGCTATTTCAGCAGAGGGTTCGTGCACTTCCCCCAATGTCAAGGCACTGGCTACTGCTCTGTAGCCTTCCGTCGGCCTGCCGTTTATCTGCTGCCTTGCATTGACTTACTCACCCATCCCCCACCCAACTTCCCTTCCCATTTGTCCAGGTCCGGCCTTGCCTTTCCTTCTTCTCATCTTTGCCTTGCCCTGCCCTTGAGCCCCTCCCTTGCCTTGCATTACCTTGCCCACCCCTCCCCCACCTACAATGCAAGACCCCTTTCTCGTGACATTTCCCAGCCTTGCCCAGCCCTGTCTGCTCTCCCGAGGACTCCCAAGGCTCTCATGTATGCCCAGTTTTTCAGGAGCACATGAGAGGATGCCCAGGGAGGATGCATGCAGCCACACTCATCTGTCTGGGCAGCTTTTGCCTGGGACCACTGCTTGCATGCCTTGACTTTTGGACAGGCAATTCACATTTCACCCTTGGCCTCTGGGACCAGAATGACAGTTCTTTTGCACACAAAGGAAATCAGGTAGCCCAAGTCTTTTAGGTGCAAATTAGAGATGGCCCATGCGAGATCAAAGCCAGACAGAGCTGTCTGTCCTGGCCACTTTTGTGTACCAGAATCCTTGAATGTATTTCTCTCCTGCCTTGCCTTGCCTTGGCTAACCAACAGTTGCCTTGCCTTGCCCTACTGACCCTCCCCTAGCCACCCCCCACCCTTGACCGGCTACTGCTTTCCTCCGGGGCCTTGCCTTGCCTAGCCTTTCCTCTTTCTGCCTGGCCTAGCCATCACTGCACTGACCTTCCCATGGCCAGCCTTGCCTCTAACTTCTGGCCCTTCACTTGCCTCCCACTCCTTTTGCTTTCCCCTCACTGCTCTGGCCTTGCCTACCTCTCCCTTGACTTGCCTACAATTGCCTACACTTGGTTTGCAGTGCCTTGCCTGCATGGAAGGCAAGGGAAAGAGTGGGAGGCAGGGCAAAGCAGCAGGAAGAAGTTGTAGGTAGTGTGAGCCAAGGCAGATGTAGACAAGGCAAGCAAAGCAAGGGTAGGTTAGGAAATACTAGGCACAGTACTGAAGGGAAGGTACTGAAGGCAAGGCAAGGCTAAGTGACTCGGAGTGCCTTTCCTTGGGAAGCAAAGGACATGGTGCTCGTCTTGCTAGAGCAGATGTTGAGGTACCATGAGGAGGTATAGCCCAGCAAGACACTTCTGTCCTGGCACCTTCTGTGTAGGAGCAATTGCTGAGCATATTCAATGCTGGAGGTTGATCAGTCCCCAGATACGTTGTATTTTGGAAGAGGAAATGTCACTTCTTCTGAGTAGGGCTTGTAGTTCCTCCCTTTGGCAAAGAGAGCAAGTCTGGATCCGCACATTAGGTGGTCTTAGTGAATTTAAAGGCTTTTCCAAAAGGCAGTTGTCTGCGTTAGAGCTGTCGAACTGTCAGTGGGAACGCAAATGCCTGGCTCTTGAGCCTTTTCTCCTGGTACCTTTGGTGTGTGAGCAGTCCCTGGTGCCGTTCTCTTTGGATCCCGGCGCTGGGAGCCTGAAGGATTAGGAGGGTACCTAGAGCTGAGAAGGAAAGTGCCCATAGCAGGGTGCGTGCTGCTAGTTGGAGGGGTACAGTTGAAGTTGCAGGCAGCAAGAGCTTTCTCAGTTGGCACTTTTGTGAGCTCTGTTTTTGCCCGATGTTTTCAAGTTGGTGGCTGGACTCCACGAGAGTGAAAAGATTTGTTAGGGCAAAGGAGTTCATGCTGCTCTTTGAGTGTGGTGCCAAGAGGAGTTTGCATTGGGAAGGGGAAGATTAGGGAAATTATTTTTCCTGACACCGTTGATTTGAGAGCAGGGACGTTTCCTGCTTGGCTACGCCCTTGGGGTGGCTCCGAGCTGGGCAAGGTGCGTTTCCTTCTTTTGCAAGTCGACATTGCCATCATGTGGTTGTTGTGATGAGCTGCAGACAGAGCCCAGGAAGAAGCCAAGCGCTTCTCTGGCCCGGCCCCATTCGTGTGGGAGCAGTTCGTGGAAGGGCTCCGCTGTGGATCCTGGCTCTTGGAGACTGACCGAATGTCACCCTGCATCTAGCGGCGAATGAAGAGGATTATTTTCACCGTTGGCTGTGCAGTTTATCGGCTGCAAAAGAAAACGCAATTTCAGCACGGCCTCTTTCTTTAGAAATTTTTCTGTGCCATCAGTTGTTTAACATGTAACACTCACCCACTACTTTGCCTCAAACTCCCTGCAGGAGTGCCCCGAGCACTTTCCATACACTTTCCCCCGAGCTCTGTGTGCCATCTTGCCCTCTCACTCTCGCAAATCCCAAACCCCCTTCAAAACATCCAGTTGCTGCACTCAAAGAAAAAGTCCTGGAACAAGAAGCCAGTGCTGCAATTCATAGTCCCTCTGAAGTCAGAAAACTAGAGGAAACACACTAGTGAGCCACACTGACCTTCTCAACTATATCTAGAACATGATCACATTCTCTCAAAGTGGCAGAGTCCATTGGTACAAAGCAGAGATTCCAGCTGCACTTCGATCTGAGAGATGTGGCAGGAGAGAAAGCATTTGTTGGCTTTCCCTCTTCCTGAGAAACTGGATATTCGCAGTGCAATCGCTTTCAAACGTCTTCAGTGTCGCCGAGTTCAAGCAGCTCGAGCTCACAGAGATGGAAGGGTCAGGATAGAAGACAGCCCAGAAGAATGCTATTTTTATAGCAGCATTAAACTCGTGCACTGCACCCTGCAGCTCCGTTACTTCTTCCTCACACGGACATGCCATCCCGTGGTTCGCTCTTGCAGCTCAGTTGCAAGAGTCCTGCAGATGCTCTCATGTAAAAACGACCTAGAAGAAAAAGCCAGTGCTGTGCTGCACCTTCGACTTAACGCACCTAAGCCATATAGGGGAACGCGATACTTCCCATCAATGCCTCATCTACAATTGAGTTCAAGGCATCTCGGAGGCTCAAGGGAAGGAAGAGCAGCTGTTTCCACGGAAGCTTGGTGCTGCTCGAAGCAGCAGCACAGGGAGCTGTCTTTGGAGTTCCTTCTGCTGCTGCTAGCGTGACTTTTCCAGGCAAGCGAGTGGCAGCCCCGCTTTCCCTGCAGCCTGTAGGACGCGCACACAAGCCGTGTGCACGGCAGCTTGGGTTCTTCGCTTTTCGTAGCGAGCGGCGCTTTCATTGCCCCGGAGGCGAACAGCCGTCTGCTTCTCGCCCAGAAAGCTCTGCCGGCGCAGGGGGCGCACCAGAGCACTGCTTCTGCCGAAACACGCCTGGCCCATACACAGTCCCCTCTCAGGGCTACGTGGCGGCACACTCTGCCTCTCCTGTGCTCCGCATCGGAACACAAAGCTCCTCGGCTACGTCTCGCACGGAGAAGTGTGCCAGAAGCACACGCTTGCCGGCGCTGGCCCCTGCAACTCGGAGAAACTTGTCTTTGCACCGCATTGCCGGGCAGTCCCCTTTTACAGCCTGCACAACGCCCTCAGGTCGCGGTGCTCTTTGCACGGTTCTGGGCGGCTCCAAGTACCCCCGCGCCCATGACAGGCTCGTAAAGAGCAAAGAGGCGAGTAGTGGTCTCGCCCAGAAACAGGGACCGGCACAAAAGCATGATCTCCGCGAGCCATTCTCGTCGGCCAGCCGGTTGTGCTCTGTCGAAAGCCTTGGACACCTAAACACTCAAGCGCTGCTTTCCTGGCGCATGTCTCTAAGCCAGAGCTAGACGGGCACTTTGGACGCGATCGAAACAGAAGCAGAATGATTCTACCTGCAGCTGAGGCAAATCCGTGCACAGCACGTTGTGCGTGCCAGCACTGTACACGCTGATGAGCAGCAAAGCCGAATGCCCTCGCTGGGCTTCAGTTCTCTCCAGACGGCAGCAGGCGAAGATTGAAGCCGCGGAGCACGGCAGGCACTTCTGGGTGCTCGCTAGCGAATTGCCGAAGTGCAGGCGAATGCTCCTTCACAACGCACATTTAGCCGAGAAGACTCTTGCTGCTTCAGGAAGTAAGGCGCAGCCCTTAGACTTCATCCCAGCAGCTGGCTGGGAAGCAGTTTTCTTACAGCTTCAGTGTTGCAGAGTCCATGCAGCTTGAGCTGAGCCAGGAGGAGGCGTCTACAAAAGGAGGCGTTCTTGAAGCAGCCCTTCTCCAAGCACAAGCCACTGAGGCTCTGTAGCTTCCTTCTCAGCTGGACATGCCGGCACACACTGTTCACGCTCGCATCACCGTTGCCAACTTCCAGCAGCTGCTAGCATGCAAACAGGCTCGAGAAGTCAAAGCCAGTGCTGTGCTGCACCTTCGCCTTCGCCCACGTAAGCCACGTCAGTGCACTCTGTACTTGTCTCCTCTGCTGCATCTAGCGGGATCTTCTCTGCAGCTCGGAGGCTCAAGGGAAGGAAGAGCAGCTGTTTCCACGGAAGCTTGGTGCTGCTCGAAGCAGCAGCACAGGGAGCTGTCTTTGGAGTTCCTTCTGCTGCTGCTAGCGTGACTTTTCCAGGCAAGCGAGTGGCAGCCCCGCTTTCCCTGCAGCCTGTAGGACGCGCACACAAGCCGTGTGCACGGCAGCTTGGGTTCTTCGCTTTTCGTAGCGAGCGGCGCTTTCATTGCCCCGGAGGCGAACAGCCGTCTGCTTCTCGCCCAGAAAGCTCTGCCGGCGCAGGGGGCGCACCAGAGCACTGCTTCTGCCGAAACACGCCTGGCCCATACACAGTCCCCTCTCAGGGCTACGTGGCGGCACACTCTGCCTCTCCTGTGCTCCGCATCGGAACACAAAGCTCCTCGGCTACGTCTCGCACGGAGAAGTGTGCCAGAAGCACACGCTTGCCGGCGCTGGCCCCTGCAACTCGGAGAAACTTGTCTTTGCACCGCATTGCCGGGCAGTCCCCTTTTACAGCCTGCACAACGCCCTCAGGTCGCGGTGCTCTTTGCACGGTTCTGGGCGGCTCCAAGTACCCCCGCGCCCATGACAGGCTCGTAAAGAGCAAAGAGGCGA
Source organism: Coloeus monedula (assembly GCF_965178545.1). Lineage (NCBI taxonomy): Eukaryota > Metazoa > Chordata > Aves > Passeriformes > Corvidae > Coloeus > Coloeus monedula. Next base: position 23,204 of record NW_028120298.1, read on the forward strand.
GTAGTGGTCTCGCCCAGAAACAGGGACCGGCACAAAAGCATGATCTCCGCGAGCCATTCTCGTCGGCCAGCCGGTTGTGCTCTGTCGAAAGCCTTGGACACCTAAACACTCAAGCGCTGCTTTCCTGGCGCATGTCTCTAAGCCAGAGCTAGACGGGCACTTTGGACGCGATCGAAACAGAAGCAGAATGATTCTACCTGCAGCTGAGGCAAATCCGTGCACAGCACGTTGTGCGTGCCAGCACTGTACACGCTGATGAGCAGCAAAGCCGAATGCCCTCGCTGGGCTTCAGTTCTCTCCAGACGGCAGCAGGCGAAGATTGAAGCCGCGGAGCACGGCAGGCACTTCTGGGTGCTCGCTAGCGAATTGCCGAAGTGCAGGCGAATGCTCCTTCACAACGCACATTTAGCCGAGAAGACTCTTGCTGCTTCAGGAAGTAAGGCGCAGCCCTTAGACTTCATCCCAGCAGCTGGCTGGGAAGCAGTTTTCTTACAGCTTCAGTGTTGCAGAGTCCATGCAGCTTGAGCTGAGCCAGGAGGAGGCGTCTACAAAAGGAGGCGTTCTTGAAGCAGCCCTTCTCCAAGCACAAGCCACTGAGGCTCTGTAGCTTCCTTCTCAGCTGGACATGCCGGCACACACTGTTCACGCTCGCATCACCGTTGCCAACTTCCAGCAGCTGCTAGCATGCAAACAGGCTCGAGAAGTCAAAGCCAGTGCTGTGCTGCACCTTCGCCTTCGCCCACGTAAGCCACGTCAGTGCACTCTGTACTTGTCTCCTCTGCTGCATCTAGCGGGATCTTCTCTGCAGCTCGGAGGCTCAAGGGAAGGAAGAGCAGCTGTTTCCACGGAAGCTTGGTGCTGCTCGAAGCAGCAGCACAGGGAGCTGTCTTTGGAGTTCCTTCTGCTGCTGCTAGCGTGACTTTTCCAGGCAAGCGAGTGGCAGCCCCGCTTTCCCTGCAGCCTGTAGGACGCGCACACAAGCCGTGTGCACGGCAGCTTGGGTTCTTCGCTTTTCGTAGCGAGCGGCGCTTTCATTGCCCCGGAGGCGAACAGCCGTCTGCTTCTCGCCCAGAAAGCTCTGCCGGCGCAGGGGGCGCACCAGAGCACTGCTTCTGCCGAAACACGCCTGGCCCACACACAGTCCCCTCTCAGGGCTACGTGGCGGCACACTCTGCCTCTCCTGTGCTCCGCATCGGAACACGAAGCTCCTCGGCTACGTCTCGCACGGAGAAGTGTGCCAGAAGCACACGCTTGCCGGCGCTGGCCCCTGCAACTCGGAGAAACTTGTCTTTGCACCGCATTGCCGGGCAGTCCCCTTTTACAGCCTGCACAACGCCCTCAGGTCGCGGTGCTCTTTGCACGGTTCTGGGCGGCTCCAAGTACCCCCGCGCCCATGACAGGCTCGTAAAGAGCAAAGAGGCGAGTAGTGGTCTCGCCCAGAAACAGGGACCGGCACAAAAGCATGATCTCCGCGAGCCATTCTCGTCGGCCAGCCGGTTGTGCTCTGTCGAAAGCCTTGGACACCTAAACACTCAAGCGCTGCTTTCCTGGCGCATGTCTCTAAGCCAGAGCTAGACGGGCACTTTGGACGCGATCGAAACAGAAGCAGAATGATTCTACCTGCAGCTGAGGCAAATCCGTGCACAGCACGTTGTGCGTGCCAGCACTGTACACGCTGATGAGCAGCAAAGCCGAATGCCCTCGCTGGGCTTCAGTTCTCTCCAGACGGCAGCAGGCGAAGATTGAAGCCGCGGAGCACGGCAGGCACTTCTGGGTGCTCGCTAGCGAATTGCCGAAGTGCAGGCGAATGCTCCTTCACAACGCACATTTAGCCGAGAAGACTCTTGCTGCTTCAGGAAGTAAGGCGCAGCCCTTAGACTTCATCCCAGCAGCTGGCTGGGAAGCAGTTTTCTTACAGCTTCAGTGTTGCAGAGTCCATGCAGCTTGAGCTGAGCCAGGAGGAGGCGTCTACAAAAGGAGGCGTTCTTGAAGCAGCCCTTCTCCAAGCACAAGCCACTGAGGCTCTGTAGCTTCCTTCTCAGCTGGACATGCCGGCACACACTGTTCACGCTCGCATCACCGTTGCCAACTTCCAGCAGCTGCTAGCATGCAAACAGGCTCGAGAAGTCAAAGCCAGTGCTGTGCTGCACCTTCGCCTTCGCCCACGTAAGCCACGTCAGTGCACTCTGTACTTGTCTCCTCTGCTGCATCTAGCGGGATCTTCTCTGCAGCTCGGAGGCTCAAGGGAAGGAAGAGCAGCTGTTTCCACGGAAGCTTGGTGCTGCTCGAAGCAGCAGCACAGGGAGCTGTCTTTGGAGTTCCTTCTGCTGCTGCTAGCGTGACTTTTCCAGGCAAGCGAGTGGCAGCCCCGCTTTCCCTGCAGCCTGTAGGACGCGCACACAAGCCGTGTGCACGGCAGCTTGGGTTCTTCGCTTTTCGTAGCGAGCGGCGCTTTCATTGCCCCGGAGGCGAACAGCCGTCTGCTTCTCGCCCAGAAAGCTCTGCCGGCGCAGGGGGCGCACCAGAGCACTGCTTCTGCCGAAACACGCCTGGCCCATACACAGTCCCCTCTCAGGGCTACGTGGCGGCACACTCTGCCTCTCCTGTGCTCCGCATCGGAACACAAAGCTCCTCGGCTACGTCTCGCACGGAGAAGTGTGCCAGAAGCACACGCTTGCCGGCGCTGGCCCCTGCAACTCGGAGAAACTTGTCTTTGCACCGCATTGCCGGGCAGTCCCCTTTTACAGCCTGCACAACGCCCTCAGGTCGCGGTGCTCTTTGCACGGTTCTGGGCGGCTCCAAGTACCCCCGCGCCCATGACAGGCTCGTAAAGAGCAAAGAGGCGAGTAGTGGTCTCGCCCAGAAACAGGGACCGGCACAAAAGCATGATCTCCGCGAGCCATTCTCGTCGGCCAGCCGGTTGTGCTCTGTCGAAAGCCTTGGACACCTAAACACTCAAGCGCTGCTTTCCTGGCGCATGTCTCTAAGCCAGAGCTAGACGGGCACTTTGGACGCGATCGAAACAGAAGCAGAATGATTCTACCTGCAGCTGAGGCAAATCCGTGCACAGCACGTTGTGCGTGCCAGCACTGTACACGCTGATGAGCAGCAAAGCCGAATGCCCTCGCTGGGCTTCAGTTCTCTCCAGACGGCAGCAGGCGAAGATTGAAGCCGCGGAGCACGGCAGGCACTTCTGGGTGCTCGCTAGCGAATTGCCGAAGTGCAGGCGAATGCTCCTTCACAACGCACATTTAGCCGAGAAGACTCTTGCTGCTTCAGGAAGTAAGGCGCAGCCCTTAGACTTCATCCCAGCAGCTGGCTGGGAAGCAGTTTTCTTACAGCTTCAGTGTTGCAGAGTCCATGCAGCTTGAGCTGAGCCAGGAGGAGGCGTCTACAAAAGGAGGCGTTCTTGAAGCAGCCCTTCTCCAAGCACAAGCCACTGAGGCTCTGTAGCTTCCTTCTCAGCTGGACATGCCGGCACACACTGTTCACGCTCGCATCACCGTTGCCAACTTCCAGCAGCTGCTAGCATGCAAACAGGCTCGAGAAGTCAAAGCCAGTGCTGTGCTGCACCTTCGCCTTCGCCCACGTAAGCCACGTCAGTGCACTCTGTACTTGTCTCCTCTGCTGCATCTAGCGGGATCTTCTCTGCAGCTCGGAGGCTCAAGGGAAGGAAGAGCAGCTGTTTCCACGGAAGCTTGGTGCTGCTCGAAGCAGCAGCACAGGGAGCTGTCTTTGGAGTTCCTTCTGCTGCTGCTAGCGTGACTTTTCCAGGCAAGCGAGTGGCAGCCCCGCTTTCCCTGCAGCCTGTAGGACGCGCACACAAGCCGTGTGCACGGCAGCTTGGGTTCTTCGCTTTTCGTAGCGAGCGGCGCTTTCATTGCCCCGGAGGCGAACAGCCGTCTGCTTCTCGCCCAGAAAGCTCTGCCGGCGCAGGGGGCGCACCAGAGCACTGCTTCTGCCGAAACACGCCTGGCCCACACACAGTCCCCTCTCAGGGCTACGTGGCGGCACACTCTGCCTCTCCTGTGCTCCGCATCGGAACACGAAGCTCCTCGGCTACGTCTCGCACGGAGAAGTGTGCCAGAAGCACACGCTTGCCGGCGCTGGCCCCTGCAACTCGGAGAAACTTGTCTTTGCACCGCATTGCCGGGCAGTCCCCTTTTACAGCCTGCACAACGCCCTCAGGTCGCGGTGCTCTTTGCACGGTTCTGGGCGGCTCCAAGTACCCCCGCGCCCATGACAGGCTCGTAAAGAGCAAAGAGGCGAGTAGTGGTCTCGCCCAGAAACAGGGACCGGCACAAAAGCATGATCTCCGCGAGCCATTCTCGTCGGCCAGCCGGTTGTGCTCTGTCGAAAGCCTTGGACACCTAAACACTCAAGCGCTGCTTTCCTGGCGCATGTCTCTAAGCCAGAGCTAGACGGGCACTTTGGACGCGATCGAAACAGAAGCAGAATGATTCTACCTGCAGCTGAGGCAAATCCGTGCACAGCACGTTGTGCGTGCCAGCACTGTACACGCTGATGAGCAGCAAAGCCGAATGCCCTCGCTGGGCTTCAGTTCTCTCCAGACGGCAGCAGGCGAAGATTGAAGCCGCGGAGCACGGCAGGCACTTCTGGGTGCTCGCTAGCGAATTGCCGAAGTGCAGGCGAATGCTCCTTCACAACGCACATTTAGCCGAGAAGACTCTTGCTGCTTCAGGAAGTAAGGCGCAGCCCTTAGACTTCATCCCAGCAGCTGGCTGGGAAGCAGTTTTCTTACAGCTTCAGTGTTGCAGAGTCCATGCAGCTTGAGCTGAGCCAGGAGGAGGCGTCTACAAAAGGAGGCGTTCTTGAAGCAGCCCTTCTCCAAGCACAAGCCACTGAGGCTCTGTAGCTTCCTTCTCAGCTGGACATGCCGGCACACACTGTTCACGCTCGCATCACCGTTGCCAACTTCCAGCAGCTGCTAGCATGCAAACAGGCTCGAGAAGTCAAAGCCAGTGCTGTGCTGCACCTTCGCCTTCGCCCACGTAAGCCACGTCAGTGCACTCTGTACTTGTCTCCTCTGCTGCATCTAGCGGGATCTTCTCTGCAGCTCGGAGGCTCAAGGGAAGGAAGAGCAGCTGTTTCCACGGAAGCTTGGTGCTGCTCGAAGCAGCAGCACAGGGAGCTGTCTTTGGAGTTCCTTCTGCTGCTGCTAGCGTGACTTTTCCAGGCAAGCGAGTGGCAGCCCCGCTTTCCCTGCAGCCTGTAGGACGCGCACACAAGCCGTGTGCACGGCAGCTTGGGTTCTTCGCTTTTCGTAGCGAGCGGCGCTTTCATTGCCCCGGAGGCGAACAGCCGTCTGCTTCTCGCCCAGAAAGCTCTGCCGGCGCAGGGGGCGCACCAGAGCACTGCTTCTGCCGAAACACGCCTGGCCCATACACAGTCCCCTCTCAGGGCTACGTGGCGGCACACTCTGCCTCTCCTGTGCTCCGCATCGGAACACAAAGCTCCTCGGCTACGTCTCGCACGGAGAAGTGTGCCAGAAGCACACGCTTGCCGGCGCTGGCCCCTGCAACTCGGAGAAACTTGTCTTTGCACCGCATTGCCGGGCAGTCCCCTTTTACAGCCTGCACAACGCCCTCAGGTCGCGGTGCTCTTTGCACGGTTCTGGGCGGCTCCAAGTACCCCCGCGCCCATGACAGGCTCGTAAAGAGCAAAGAGGCGAGTAGTGGTCTCGCCCAGAAACAGGGACCGGCACAAAAGCATGATCTCCGCGAGCCATTCTCGTCGGCCAGCCGGTTGTGCTCTGTCGAAAGCCTTGGACACCTAAACACTCAAGCGCTGCTTTCCTGGCGCATGTCTCTAAGCCAGAGCTAGACGGGCACTTTGGACGCGATCGAAACAGAAGCAGAATGATTCTACCTGCAGCTGAGGCAAATCCGTGCACAGCACGTTGTGCGTGCCAGCACTGTACACGCTGATGAGCAGCAAAGCCGAATGCCCTCGCTGGGCTTCAGTTCTCTCCAGACGGCAGCAGGCGAAGATTGAAGCCGCGGAGCACGGCAGGCACTTCTGGGTGCTCGCTAGCGAATTGCCGAAGTGCAGGCGAATGCTCCTTCACAACGCACATTTAGCCGAGAAGACTCTTGCTGCTTCAGGAAGTAAGGCGCAGCCCTTAGACTTCATCCCAGCAGCTGGCTGGGAAGCAGTTTTCTTACAGCTTCAGTGTTGCAGAGTCCATGCAGCTTGAGCTGAGCCAGGAGGAGGCGTCTACAAAAGGAGGCGTTCTTGAAGCAGCCCTTCTCCAAGCACAAGCCACTGAGGCTCTGTAGCTTCCTTCTCAGCTGGACATGCCGGCACACACTGTTCACGCTCGCATCACCGTTGCCAACTTCCAGCAGCTGCTAGCATGCAAACAGGCTCGAGAAGTCAAAGCCAGTGCTGTGCTGCACCTTCGCCTTCGCCCACGTAAGCCACGTCAGTGCACTCTGTACTTGTCTCCTCTGCTGCATCTAGCGGGATCTTCTCTGCAGCTCGGAGGCTCAAGGGAAGGAAGAGCAGCTGTTTCCACGGAAGCTTGGTGCTGCTCGAAGCAGCAGCACAGGGAGCTGTCTTTGGAGTTCCTTCTGCTGCTGCTAGCGTGACTTTTCCAGGCAAGCGAGTGGCAGCCCCGCTTTCCCTGCAGCCTGTAGGACGCGCACACAAGCCGTGTGCACGGCAGCTTGGGTTTCTTCGCTTTTCGTAGCGAGCGGCGCTTTCATTGCCCCGGAGGCGAACAGCCGTCTGCTTCTCGCCCAGAAAGCTCTGCCGGCGCAGGGGGCGCACCAGAGCACTGCTTCTGCCGAAACACGCCTGGCCCATACACAGTCCCCTCTCAGGGCTACGTGGCGGCACACTCTGCCTCTCCTGTGCTCCGCATCGGAACACAAAGCTCCTCGGCTACGTCTCGCACGGAGAAGTGTGCCAGAAGCACACGCTTGCCGGCGCTGGCCCCTGCAACTCGGAGAAACTTGTCTTTGCACCGCATTGCCGGGCAGTCCCCCTTTTACAGCCTGCACAACGCCCTCAGGTCGCGGTGCTCTTTGCACGGTTCTGGGCGGCTCCAAGTACCCCCGCGCCCATGACAGGCTCGTAAAGAGCAAAGAGGCGAGTAGTGGTCTCGCCCAGAAACAGGGACCGGCACAAAAGCATGATCTCCGCGAGCCATTCTCGTCGGCCAGCCGGTTGTGCTCTGTCGAAAGCCTTGGACACCTAAACACTCAAGCGCTGCTTTCCTGGCGCATGTCTCTAAGCCAGAGCTAGACGGGCACTTTGGACGCGATCGAAACAGAAGCAGAATGATTCTACCTGCAGCTGAGGCAAATCCGTGCACAGCACGTTGTGCGTGCCAGCACTGTACACGCTGATGAGCAGCAAAGCCGAATGCCCTCGCTGGGCTTCAGTTCTCTCCAGACGGCAGCAGGCGAAGATTGAAGCCGCGGAGCACGGCAGGCACTTCTGGGTGCTCGCTAGCGAATTGCCGAAGTGCAGGCGAATGCTCCTTCACAACGCACATTTAGCCGAGAAGACTCTTGCTGCTTCAGGAAGTAAGGCGCAGCCCTTAGACTTCATCCCAGCAGCTGGCTGGGAAGCAGTTTTCTTACAGCTTCAGTGTTGCAGAGTCCATGCAGCTTGAGCTGAGCCAGGAGGAGGCGTCTACAAAAGGAGGCGTTCTTGAAGCAGCCCTTCTCCAAGCACAAGCCACTGAGGCTCTGTAGCTTCCTTCTCAGCTGGACATGCCGGCACACACTGTTCACGCTCGCATCACCGTTGCCAACTTCCAGCAGCTGCTAGCATGCAAACAGGCTCGAGAAGTCAAAGCCAGTGCTGTGCTGCACCTTCGCCTTCGCCCACGTAAGCCACGTCAGTGCACTCTGTACTTGTCTCCTCTGCTGCATCTAGCGGGATCTTCTCTGCAGCTCGGAGGCTCAAGGGAAGGAAGAGCAGCTGTTTCCACGGAAGCTTGGTGCTGCTCGAAGCAGCAGCACAGGGAGCTGTCTTTGGAGTTCCTTCTGCTGCTGCTAGCGTGACTTTTCCAGGCAAGCGAGTGGCAGCCCCGCTTTCCCTGCAGCCTGTAGGACGCGCACACAAGCCGTGTGCACGGCAGCTTGGGTTCTTCGCTTTTCGTAGCGAGCGGCGCTTTCATTGCCCCGGAGGCGAACAGCCGTCTGCTTCTCGCCCAGAAAGCTCTGCCGGCGCAGGGGGCGCACCAGAGCACTGCTTCTGCCGAAAACACGCCTGGCCCATACACAGTCCCCTCTCAGGGCTACGTGGCGGCACACTCTGCCTCTCCTGTGCTCCGCATCGGAACACAAAGCTCCTCGGCTACGTCTCGCACGGAGAAGTGTGCCAGAAGCACACGCTTGCCGGCGCTGGCCCCTGCAACTCGGAGAAACTTGTCTTTGCACCGCATTGCCGGGCAGTCCCCTTTTACAGCCTGCACAACGCCCTCAGGTCGCGGTGCTCTTTGCACGGTTCTGGGCGGCTCCAAGTACCCCCGCGCCCATGACAGGCTCGTAAAGAGCAAAGAGGCGAGTAGTGGTCTCGCCCAGAAACAGGGACCGGCACAAAAGCATGATCTCCGCGAGCCATTCTCGTCGGCCAGCCGGTTGTGCTCTGTCGAAAGCCTTGGACACCTAAACACTCAAGCGCTGCTTTCCTGGCGCATGTCTCTAAGCCAGAGCTAGACGGGCACTTTGGACGCGATCGAAACAGAAGCAGAATGATTCTACCTGCAGCTGAGGCAAATCCGTGCACAGCACGTTGTGCGTGCCAGCACTGTACACGCTGATGAGCAGCAAAGCCGAATGCCCTCGCTGGGCTTCAGTTCTCTCCAGACGGCAGCAGGCGAAGATTGAAGCCGCGGAGCACGGCAGGCACTTCTGGGTGCTCGCTAGCGAATTGCCGAAGTGCAGGCGAATGCTCCTTCACAACGCACATTTAGCCGAGAAGACTCTTGCTGCTTCAGGAAGTAAGGCGCAGCCCTTAGACTTCATCCCAGCAGCTGGCTGGGAAGCAGTTTTCTTACAGCTTCAGTGTTGCAGAGTCCATGCAGCTTGAGCTGAGCCAGGAGGAGGCGTCTACAAAAGGAGGCGTTCTTGAAGCAGCCCTTCTCCAAGCACAAGCCACTGAGGCTCTGTAGCTTCCTTCTCAGCTGGACATGCCGGCACACACTGTTCACGCTCGCATCACCGTTGCCAACTTCCAGCAGCTGCTAGCATGCAAACAGGCTCGAGAAGTCAAAGCCAGTGCTGTGCTGCACCTTCGCCTTCGCCCACGTAAGCCACGTCAGTGCACTCTGTACTTGTCTCCTCTGCTGCATCTAGCGGGATCTTCTCTGCAGCTCGGAGGCTCAAGGGAAGGAAGAGCAGCTGTTTCCACGGAAGCTTGGTGCTGCTCGAAGCAGCAGCACAGGGAGCTGTCTTTGGAGTTCCTTCTGCTGCTGCTAGCGTGACTTTTCCAGGCAAGCGAGTGGCAGCCCCGCTTTCCCTGCAGCCTGTAGGACGCGCACACAAGCCGTGTGCACGGCAGCTTGGGTTCTTCGCTTTTCGTAGCGAGCGGCGCTTTCATTGCCCCGGAGGCGAACAGCCGTCTGCTTCTCGCCCAGAAAGCTCTGCCGGCGCAGGGGGCGCACCAGAGCACTGCTTCTGCCGAAACACGCCTGGCCCATACACAGTCCCCTCTCAGGGCTACGTGGCGGCACACTCTGCCTCTCCTGTGCTCCGCATCGGAACACAAAGCTCCTCGGCTACGTCT
>NW_028120297.1:0-32743 GCF_965178545.1 Coloeus monedula
CCTCCAAAACACCAAGATTCAGCCCAAAAGTACCACAAACAGCAAGACACAAACCAAAAACTACCAAAACACCAAGATTCAGACAAAACACCCTCCAAAATATAAACATTCAGCCCCCACAAAAAAACCAAAGCACCAACACGGAGCCCAAGAAACCTCAGAAACACCAAGATTCACCCAAGGGAAAATCGTGGATCCCCCTCCCTGATCACCTGCTGGATGGGGGGGCAACGCTCCTGGGGCTGGGGGGAGGCTGCAGATACAGCGAGTGCTGGAACCTTGCGGTGCCTCCTCTTCCTGCTCCTCCTCCTGTGTCCCTACTCTTCCTCACACTCTTCTTCCTCACACTACTCCTTCTCCTGCAGAATCCCACCTGCTGCTCCCACGTCCATCCTTTCACCATTCTGGTCTCCAGCCCTGCTCCTCCAGCCTTTCTCCTCCTCCCCCCAGGCCCAGCACCCACCTCTGGCTCGCTCTGCCCCCCAGAGCTCTCGGATCCCACAGCACCCGCAGGGATGCAGCTGCGGCAGCTCGGGCTGGGGCAGCGCTGGGCTCTCGGCCGCTCCTGGCCGCACTCGGCCCCCGCCGCAGCCACTTCTGCCAGCACAGCACGGGCCGGCCCGGCCTTGGCGCTCCCCCCATCCCACCTCCCCAAATTCCCCTCGCGGGGGGCGCCAAGGCCGGGCCACACGGGGGCTCCAGCTGGGGAGCGCCGGGCGCTGCGGCTCTGCCTGGCAACTGCTGAGTCACCAGCGCCGCGCCTGCTGATTGGCTGAGCGCTGCCTGAGGGCCGCGCCTGCACCAAGGGGGGACACCCTGCTCCAGGGGGGATGGCCCGAAAACCGGGAACCCCCAGCGAAGGAACAACACCAACGCCTCCCTACAAACACATGCTCTCAATCTGCTCGGACACAGCCACACGGACTTGGACACAAGCAAGTGACACAAGCAGAAACCAGCAGCTCCACAAAATGCTACTGATTGACACACACTGCTGCTCAGCCAAGCTCCTGCTCAATTCCTCAACTTCCAGAACAACAACAAAGCCCGAACACAACCATGGACATCGTGTCCTATACAAAAGGGGACAATGTGGAGTTAGTTTGCACATTCTCCCAGAGGTAATTGAGGACATGGACACACAGCGGGGGGTAAAAAGGGAAGTCGAGAAATGGTCTCAGCAACAGGGGACGGATGGTGTTGGTGTGCTGGGAAAGGATTGGTTGAAGGGACTGCAGGAATATGGTTAAGGCAAACAGCAGCAGGAGGAGTCTATGTGGTAAGAAAGGAAAAGGAAGATGGAAAAGAGGAGGAAGAGAAAAATAGTGAGAATTGCTATGTTTTCCAGCACCTTCCACAATCTTATCCTCAAAATTTGCCAAAACCCTCTTATCCTCACAGCCAGCTCCACCTCCTTTGTATCCCTGCTTTCCAGGACAGGGAAACAAAGAAGTTCAGGATTTCAGGGTGTTTCTCTGTGGTAGGGAGCAGCAGGACAGGGCAGCACGGGCTGGGGGCCTGTGGGGAGCTGCGGGGCCGGGCCAGGGCTGTGGGGCAGCCGGGGCTCAGCGCCGGGCACTGCCTGACCCCAACACCCCCCGGGCAGGGCCGGCAGTGGCCCCCGGCCCCCAGGAGGCTGCGGGATGTGGAAGGATCAGGATTTTCTTTCATCGATCTTCTCTGGGTCACTGGAGAAACGAATGATTGTGCAGAAAGCTCAGCAGCTGTCAGAGGATGAGCACCCACAGGCACTGAGGGGGCTGCAGGAGAGGCACAAGAAGCCCCTGCAGCACTTGGCCAGAAAGACTCAGCAGGGGAATGCAAGAAGGGATGAGCAAAAGGCCAAGGTGAAGGCAAAGGCCATGGCAGAGTTTCTACAGCCCCCCAGGGATGAACCGCAGGGCCCAAGGGGGCCCCAGCACCCAGGGGACGGCGGCGGCCACAAGCACCTGGCACAGGCATTGCCCTCCTCGGCACGGCAGAGCCGACCCAAACAGCCCCTGGCAAGGAATCAGGGCTCCAGCTGCAGGCCACAAGGACACTGCAAGCACAGACAGCAGCACCCTCAGCACGAGCAAGTCCAGCCCTGATGGACATGGATTGGCAGGGCTCTCAGAGCTCCCAGCACACCAGGGACCCACCGCACCAGAGCCCTTGAGAACATTCAGGGCGCGTCTGGATCGAGACGAGGCCGCTCCTGACAGACACAGGGGCCTCTCCATCCACTCCGAATCTGAGACCTAAGGGGGGAAATTGTCAACAAGTTCTTTCATTATTCAGGCAATAAGTGGGAAAGATGAGCAGGGGTGTTTCATTCAGCCACTATCAGTAGATGTGGGAGATGGGTTTCAAATGCATCAATTTCTGTTTGTTCCTAATTGTGATTGTAATTTACTGGGAAGGGATTTGGGGGCTGAAGTGGGAATACAAATTCATATTGTAAAAGGAGATACAGAGGTTAATGCTGCTATACCTTGGTGTCAGATGTCTGCGAAGGCCTCTGCTGAAGGGAACCCAGAAGTGTGGGCAGCCCCAGGGAAATAGGGAAAATTAGATATGGAGCCTCTCCAAATTCCTCTGAAGCATCCAGGACAAGTGGTGTCTAAAAGCAATACCCTGTTCCAAGGGAGGCAAGGAAGGGGCTACAGCCTCTTACTGAGGCCCTGCTAAAGGCAGCGCTTCTGGAGCCAGGCATCTCTCCCTACAACTCTCCTCTCCTGCCAGCCAAGAAACCCCATCATGGACACCAGAAGGAAAGCACAATTTTCAAGGCTTCAAAAGCAGATTAACTGAGCCTCCTGCCCTGGCCCTCCCAGACAATCGACTCAGACAGGGGAACTCATTTTACAGGAAAGATCCTTCAGGCTGTTCTGGCTGCTTTAGGAACACAGTGACACCTCCAAACGCCCTGGCACCCCCAGAGTTCGGGTCGGGTAGAAAGAATGAATGGGGAAATAAAGAAACACCTTCTGAAGCTGCTGAGAGAAACCAAGATGCCACGGGTACGGCTGCTGCCATTGGCTTTGGCAAGAAGAAGAGCCAGACCCAGGGCAGATATTCAATTATCTCCCCTGGAATCCATGTTTGGAATTCCTCACCCTGGGAATTCCCGACCTAGTGGGGGGTGGAGATCAGGGATGTCTGTTTCAAGCAGTCTGTGGCCAGAATCCTGTCTCTTGTGAAATCTCTTCCACAGGAAGCTCGGCTGGCACAGACCCTGCCTTGGCACTTTGCTGCCCACAACATCCAACCAGGACATCGGGTCCTGCCTGAGGAGTGCAAAGAAGCACCACTGGTGGCCAAGGGTGTGGCCCATTCCAGGTGTCCCCGAGCACAGAAACAGCCGCCAGCACAGCTGAACACGGGGGGACCCCTCAGCCTCGCCTCAGGCTCTCTGAAGCCCCGCGGATTTGCACTCCCCGGCTGCAGGAGGACCATGCGAGGCCGCCACTGACCCTGCACAGAAGGGGCCGCAGCAGCAGCCAGGGCTCCACAGCGGGGGAAGCCCCGGGGGCTGCCCACAGATCCTCTGCTGAAATAGTCTGGCTGGGCACCTCCTCTGGCATCTCCAGGCACTGGGGACCAATCCTCGCTGGCACCGGGCGAGCTTCAGAGCTTTCTGTGCCTGCACTTGCCACAGCTGCTGCACGAGACAGCGGGAGAATTCCACTCTGGCTCTCAGTTACACTCACACTCTGGGCTGGGCGGGATTCGATTGCTGGAAAATATACCAAGTTCAGAATTGCTTTACAATTTTATTTCTCTACTCAGGCTTCCTTTGCCTCTGCCTTGGGGAAAGGAATTTGAAAGTGTTTGTTAAGGGATGTTACACCACTCAACAGAGATGAGCTTAACATCTCAACAGACTGGGAAGAGCCCAAAAGATACCCAAAAGATAACGCCCATCAACAAAACATCAACGCCCATCAGCAAACATCAAGGAACAGCTACCCCAGACACTGCCCCCGGCACAGCTGGAGACCCCTGCTCTGGAAAAGGCTGAGAAGGAAATCAAGGAGTGTGCACCTAATTAACATCAGAGGCCAAGCAATCCGGGGCCAATAGGAAAACAAATACTAAGAACTACCCAACTTGCAACCAATGAACATTAAACCGACAGATTTCTATGGGTTTAGACTGCATAAAGTTGAGGGAAAATTGAGTAAAACTCGTGTGCCATGGAATGATATTCTCTGCACACCGGGCTATGTGTGCATGAACTGATTTCTGTTGCGCATCCTGGCCAGAATAAAGTAATGCCTTGAACGTCTGCCACTAAAAAGGTTGTCGGAGAGTTTTTGTTCTTCCCACAGTTTCAGTGACAAGATTACACCATTAGAATGCTTTTTCTTAATAATTCTACTTTGATATTGTCAGTTGGGTCTGGGCCAAAGGTGTGAGAGTCAATTTTTAGTCCGAGGAGAAGAACCAAAAATCTTTATTGCTTTGGGGCATTCTGTGTATGTGTGTGTGTGGCTGTTAGTGATGGCAGAAGTTTGGAATGGGTTTGTCGATGTTCACCTGTAGGCTGCATTTTGCAAAACTGGAAGAGCTTTAAAACTGACCCTTTAACTCATAAACAGTTAAAAAATACTAAAAAAAAAAAAGGGGGTGGAAAAAGCCGCTTTTGGGAGGCCTCTTGAGAGTCACCTGACGGCTGCCATGCAAGGGAAGCTTCCTTCCAGGCAGCCAGCAGAGGAGCTTTAGAAATGCAAATTAACTCTGCTGCGGGAAGTGTGCACAATGTCCCAGGCTCTCCTTGCCTGCCACAGGAATTGGGCTGATTCCCTCTGCCCCTCACCCCAAGCTCTGCCTCCCTGCACTGACGGAATTTGCATCGCTAAAGGCAGAGCCCACACTGAGCATCTCTGACTCTGCAACAGAAATCCCTGAAGCTGCAAAGGAAAACAGCAAACGGAGAATGTTGGGAGAACTTCACTCACAAAAGCGGGGGGGAATCATCCCTCTCCCCACTCCAACATCTGCTGGCACTCTCTGTGTTATACAGGGTGGGTTTGACCACTGGGCTGCTTTTGCTGACACAAGGTCAGCGAAATCACTTGGGAATGCAAGGATGTGATGATTTAATCAGAGAAAAGCGGTCAATTGATGCATCCCTGGCTGCAGGGAACGCCCAAAAATGGGGAAAAGATGAACGGCCACCAGAACAAATCCTACAACACCATGGAGCAGCCCCTGGGAACCCAAACAAATTCATACCAGGTGCCAGAGAACCCACTGATCATTTCAATGCATCATTAGATTACAAGCTGTCCTCCAAATCATAACCAAGCACACAGCTCCAGCTCCTGACCTTCTCACCCACCAATCCACTGCCATGAGCAACGCCACATTTCACCCTGGGATGGCATCAGATTCTCTTCCAGCAGAAGGACCAGGAGGTTGTGGAAAATTAAATGACTCAAAGTGCTCTTGGCAAAGAGATGGCCAAGGAAAAGTGGTGAAACAGAGAACAAAGGAAATAAGACTTCACAGAGCCATGAATATCGGCTGTTATACAAAGTGGGGGTGCACATTAAGGGGCACATGCAGCAGGCGGATCGGGAAGTCTGTACCTTCCAAGGACCTCAGCCACTGCGGAAAGGGACACGGAGATGCGGCCGGGCAAATCGGCATAAAAAGGAGGCTGCGTCCTCCAACACTTGGACAGACCCCACGGGAAATGCCCCGTGGCCTCTCCCTTTGTCCACGAATAAAGTTACTTTCACAGGACTCCTCCGGCTCCTCTGGGCACACAAACCTCTGGCCACGGGAACTTTCCCGCACACTCCCGGCCACGGGGCAGCCACCTCTGTCCTACCCACAGCCCCCGGGACGAGCCAGCGCTGCTCCGGCACCGGCTCCTGCCGAGGCAGCAGCGGGAAGGAGACCGCGGGCAGCCGCTCCCGCAGCGCCCTCACGCCAGGGCCAACACGGCGCCCACACGGCACAACGAAGCCGCCACAGCCCCCTGCCGCCCCCTCCGCCCGCAGCCAGCCCCGAGCCCCGCCAGAACCGAGCGCGGCTCCCACCTGCGCTGGGGCCGCCTCCGAGCTCCGCCGCCGCCTCAGCGGGCTCCGGCCGCCGCCGCCGCTCCCGGGCCCGCACAGACGCTCCGCCAATGGCGCCTCTGCTGCGCCACGGCCGCCCTGCCGGCGGCTCCGGGCCCGGGCTGCTCCCCGCTCCGACCAATCAGCGCGCCAGAACCACGACTGACGGCAGCACCGCCCAATCGGAGCGAGGGGCGGGCTCTGCACACGGCCCAGCCCCGCCCCGCGCTCCCAGCGCCCCCCGGGCTGCGTGAGGGGAAAGCCGCAGCTGAGGAACAGCCCTGGAACGGGCCCGGCCCGAGCCGCCATTCAGCTGAGAAGAGAAACAAAGCCTGGCAGGAATGTCTCTGCATCGGATTCTGTCCTCATTTACAAGTGACCTGGAAACAAAACTCCACTCGAGGCTTTTCCATCGGGGAATTGAGCAGTGCACGTTCATTGTTTGCCTCTTCCAGCTTCCTTGTTGATGAAGATCTCTGGCTGGTGATGGAATACATGGATGGAGGAACTTTGCAGGACGTTGTCAGACAGACACGCATGGCTGAAGGAGAGATGGCAGCTGTCAGTCGGGAGGTGAGGGATCCTGCTCGTGCTTGCCATGGCTTGGACACAATGCTCCTTCCAAGCAGGGCCTGAGAACAGGAGTGGCTCCATGCTCAGAGCTTTGTTTCTGTGTTGTTTTTATGAGCTGGAGAAGAAAGAGCCTCTGAAGTGAACGGCCTGCCAGTGTCACTGCACTTCCACTCTGCTCTTGTCCTCTTTCCTGCTGTTGTGGGAGTCTCTGTCTTCTTGGATTTGATTTGCTGTTCTCAGCTTTGCCTTGAACCATTAGCCTGGAGCTTGTCTGCACTGCACTCCTGGCCTGTCACAGCAAAGCTGCTGCTGGCAGAATTCTGAACTGTCCTTTCTTGTGTGATTGTGTATTCCAGCCATGGATTTCCACCCTCGTGTTTCTTGCTCTCTCTCAGTGTCTGCAGGGCCTGGATTTCCTCCACTCAAACGGGGTGATCCACAGAGATCTGAAGAGCTCCAACATCCTTCTGGCACCGGACGGCTCTGTCAAGCTGGGTGGGTGTTCCTGGTCAGGCACGGCGCTCCCGGGCTGCGGGTGTGGGGCTGCTTCCCAGTGACGGCCAGAGCCCCACAAGTGCTGCTGGTGGCGGTGCCCGGCCCCTGCTGGCAGCTGAGAGCGGCTGCCCCATGCAGAGAGCTCAGGAGAGGAGCAGGGTGTCAGCAGTGGCTTTGCTCTGGGTATGGCCCTTGCAGAGGGGCGGCAGTTGGAATCTGAAGCTTCAAGGGAATCACTCAAAGCCACTGCATGAAAGCTGAGGGTTCCTTTAAGGGTCCACTTCCATCTTGCCTTGGCTACAGCCCTGAGGACTTTTCCAGCTGGATTCAGCACTGCATTCATTCTCAGACTGAGAGTGGGCAATCTTTGTGCTTGCTTTCCTCATTCCAGCTGCCTTTGACAGTGTTTGTTTCTGTCCTCAGCTGATTTTGGCCTCTGCGCTCAACTCAGCCCTGAGCAGGAGCAGCGCAGCTCCATGGTGGGCACTGCTCACTGGATGGCCTCAGAGGTTGTGACCAGTTCTCCTTATGGCCCCAAGGTGGACATCTGGTCCTTGGGCATTGTGACCATCGAGATGGTGGAAGGAGAACCTCCTTACTTGGAGCACACGGGGGCCATGGTAAGAGGCAAATTTCCCAGAGTTTGCAGAGGCCTGTGAGCACAGAGGGACCCCGCCCTGGGAGGAGCAGCCAGAGGGCTCTGCCCATCGGGAAGGGAATTCCCAGAGGATTCCAGCCTGAGCACAGACCAATATTCTGCAGTCTCCAGAATTTGCTTTGGGTTTTAAGTTTTTGCAGCTCTTCTGTCTGTGAGGATGACCTGAAAACATGAAGCCAGAGCATCAGCTCTAATCTTCTCTTGCAGAAAACCCCAGACCAAGCCCAAAACCCACACCCAAACCCAACAAGTTTTCTGAAGGAGTTTCTGAAAGAGGTTCTGTGAGATGAACTCCCCCTGACTCTTCTCACTGGGAAACTTGTCTAAAACATGAAGATGATTGTTTAACATCCCCATAGTCTAACATATTTCTTTCCTAGCCCAAGCTACTTTCTCCATGTCACCAAGCCTGAGCTTTCAGCAACCCAAACCTCGGGTTCCTTGCCTGGCAGTTTCTGGGATGGAACATCATGAATGCATTTACTTGAGTGTCAGTGGCACTGCAGGGATGCATTTGATGTAAGAATCCTTGGAAATAACACAGGCAGACCACAGTGACTCTTGCAAATGGCCTGTAAAGCTGGTGTCTGTATTTGGAGAAGCAAAATGGGTTATTTCTGATGGAGGTCCAACTAACAAAGTCAGCCAATGACATTGGCTCTCAAGGCAAGATCATCTGGATGTTGGAATGGCTGTGGCTGCAGCAGCTTTTGGCTTTTTTGGTTGGCATAGAAAAATGAGCTCTGAGCAGCATCTCTGCCAGGGAGGAGAGTGCCCCTGGAGACTGGGGCTGAGAAACCGGGGTCGCTGTGAGCACTCGTGGGTGTGAAGGAAGCTGGCAGAGCTTTTTCAGAAGTGTTTGCTTTTCGCGCAGGCTCGCTGTCTGATCCGGCAGAACGGGACCCCGCAGCTGCAGGAGCCCAGGCGCCTGTCGGCTCTGCTGCGGGACTTCCTGGAGTGCAGCCTGGAGCCGGACGAGGAGCGGCGCTGGTCTGCCCAGGAGCTGCTGCAGGTGGATGCGAAGCGGCTGCAGGGGAAAGAGCAGCGCGAGGGAGGGGTTTTCTTGTGGGGCCCCCTCCAATAGTGTCCAGTCTCGCTGCTTTTCACATGCAAAGCCAGCAGGATCCTGGCCTGGTTTGGCTTGGCAGGGTCCTTTGCAGGTCATCTGGACCAGGTGCCCCACAAGGAGCAGGGACATCTTCAAGCAGATCAGGTGGCTCAGAGCCCTGCCTGACCTGAGCTTGGATGTTTCCAGGGAGGAGGCACCTCCCACATCTCTGGGCACCCTCTGCCAGTGTTTCCCCACTCTTCTGATAAAAAAATTCTGCCTCAGATCTAATCTGAGCCTGCTTCCCTCTCTTGAGTTTCAAACCATTCCCCTTTGTCCTGGTGCAACAGAGCCTGTGAGGAGCTTGACTTGGGAAAGTAACAGTTCATTTCTTTCTTTTTCATCCTTTGGGCAGCACCCATTTTTATCATCAGCCAAGCCTCTCTCCAGCCTGAGCCCTCTGATCACCACAGCAAAGCAATTGAGGGAGCAGCGGAGGACCTGAAGCACCTGGGGACAGCTTTTCGTTACAGTAGTTAGAACAAGTGGATAGTTACGGTAGTTAGCACTGCTAGTTAGTTATGGTGGTTAGGAGAGCCTGGTAGTTATGGCAGTTTTTTGAATAAAAACTCTGTTAAACCTCAAATCCCTTGACGTGTCCCTTCCTTGTCCCCCCGTGACTCAGCTGCCCGGAGCAATGCGAGGGGAGAGCGGGCCCAGCCTTGCCCAGAGCTGAGCCCCAGCAGAGCTCCGGCAGAGCCCAGAGCAGCCTCAGCATCGGCAGAGTCAGCCTGGAAGGAGGCGCTTGGAGCCTTCTCGACTGCAGCCGACTCTTGTTTACAAACGGCGTGGGGTGGGAAATGCCACTGGTTCTGCAAGAGGGCAGAGGGGGCCCGGGGAAGGCCCAACTGCTCCATGTGAGGGAAAAACCACGGCTTTTTCCCCTCCCACGTTGGCCAAAACATTGAATCCTAAACCAAGTCAAATGGGGCAGGGGAGGAGCCCAGGCCCTTCCGCCCCTGCAAACCAAAGCGTCCCTTGCACGGCTCTGAGCCCCGGCGCCGGTGGCCCCGTGGGCATTGGTTTCTGTCGGGCTCCCTGCTGCCAGCCCAGGCCCAGCCCGGGACAGGGCAGGCGCTGGAGGCTGCGGGTGGGGAGATGCGATCCCGGGACACGCATTCGGTGGCACCTGTGAGCGCAAGCAGGGGAGGGGCTCTGGCAGTGACAGGGGAAAGGAATAAGGTGAATGTGACTTAAACAAACAAAGCCCGTGAATCTGCTTTAGATAGGGCCAGGGAGCTGTAGGTAGGAAGGAATGAAAGAAACTATCACTTCCAGAAAGTGTTACTGATTGCCATGGACTGCTGCTCAGCCAAGGCTGTGTTAAATTCCTGAACGTAGAGAAGAAGAACAAACACTCAATGGAGTTATTAATATTGCTTTGTTTTACTAAAACAAACAAAACAGGTGTGTGCATATTGGAGGGTGGATCGGGAAGTCTGAACCTTCCAAGGAACAGTCCCAGCGACGGGGCAGCCACCTCTGTCCTACCCACAGCAGCCGGGACGAGCCAGCGCTGCTCCGGCACCGGCTCCTGCCGAGGCAGCAGCGGGAAGGAGACCGCGGGCAGCCGCTCCCGCAGCGCCCTCACGCCAGGGCCAACACGGCGCCCACACGGCACAACGAAGCCGCCACAGCCCCCTGCCGCCCCCTCCGCCCGCAGCCAGCCCCGAGCCCCGCCAGAACCGAGCGCGGCTCCCACCTGCGCTGGGGCTGCCTCCGAGCTCCGCCGCCGCCTCAGCGGTGGTTCCCAGTCACCCCCAGTATGATCCCGGTCACTCCCAGCATCATCCCAGTTGCTTACAGTCACTCCCACTGTGTTTTCAGTATGGTCCCAGTTGCTCCCAATAAGATCCCAGTTGCCTGCAGCATGGTCCCAGTGACTTCCAGTCACATCCAGTATGGTTCATTTCACTCTCAGTAAGAGTCCAGTGTGGCTCCAGTCACTTCCAGTATGAACCCAGTCACTCTCTGTATGATTGTATTTGCCCCCACTGTGGTCCCAGTTGCTCCCAGTGTCTTGGTTTGAAAGACAGGTGTCTGCCAAAGAAGGCCGGAGTCTCCCTTGAAATGGAAGAAAAAAAAATTGCAACCCCCTTCCCTCCGAATTATTATAATTTTGAAATTAAGGGGCTTTCAGGCAAAGATATGGGAAATAGGAATAACAGTTCTTTACTATTATATATCTAGATGTGTATAACAAGGCAAACAAACAGCAATAACTCTGGCAGTAACAGCAAACAATCACGAACCCAGTGCCAGCCTTCTCGGCTGTCAGGCCCTTTCCCCTCGGGTGCAGTTCCGCTCGCAGCCGGCAGGGGCGCTGGCGGCTCCCGGTGAGCAGGGCAGGTGCGATGGTTCCCCCGCGGCTGCAGGGGGCGCTCCGGAGCGAGCTCGGGGAGCACGCGGCACTGGCGGCCTGGGATCCCGGGCAGGGATGGAACAAAGGAGCTTCACAAACCCCTGGGCAGCCGATCCCAGTGTCCGACTGGACCCTTGGGAGCAGCAGGCTGGAACAGCAGGGATGAGCACAAATCCCGGGTGTCAAAAGAGATGTATTGAACTCGGAGCTGTGGTGGGAACACCCGGAGGTCTGGGCAGGCAGGGGGAGTGGGGCTACAACGTAGCAAAGGCTCAAAGCAACGGCAGGGGGGGGCGGCCACAGCCCGGCTCCGGGTGGGACAGGCAAAGGGAGCTTGGGATCCCGGGGTCTCTCCAGTAAAGGAAAGCAGCCAAAGACGCAGCCTCTCTCTCCGTCCAAACGCCGGGAACTGACTGCCCACAAACCTAGGTGAAAGAGATGCACCCCTCCTCCTTTATGGCCAGGTCCTTTGTTTTCCTTAAGCACCTAGTAATTTGTCCCCCTGGCAACATCTATGGGAAAATTCCTTTAAGAGAAAAAGAAAATAGGAGGAGAACTCTTAAAACCCCAACATTATCCACCCCAAATTTTTCCCATACTAACATGTTCCATGAAACTGAACCCTTTTAACCATACACATACACACATCACCCAAATTATACACATATATTCATTCTGATACTGATACAAGTACAGAGCCATGGGTAGTTCACCCTAAAACAAGGTCCCCTTGAGGTATGCATCGGGTCTCTCCATCCTTTTGCATCACCCACCAGGAGCAACCTGGTCCCTGAGCGAAGACAACCCCATGGGTTTGTCTTTGCTCGAGGCAGAACTAACCCAAACAGTTTTTCCAAGCATACCTCTCATGTGCACCACTTGAACCTTATCCCCATCTGTTGTTTGTAGGGGTTCGGATTGGGCAGGGCCTGCTCGGCTGGTGGAGCCTCGGGTGTTAACTAACCAGGTGGCTCTTGCTAAATGCATCTCCCAGTTTTTGAAAGTCCCCCCACCCAGTGCCTTCAAGGTGGTTTTAAGCAATCCATTACACCGCTCAACCTTCCCAGCTGCTGGTGCATGGTAAAGGATGTGATACACCCACTCAATGCCATGTTCTCTAGCCCAGGTGTTCATAAGGCTGCTCTTGAAGTCAGTCCCATTGTCAGACTTGATTCTCTCAGGGGTGCCATGCCTCCAAAGGACTTGCTTTTCAAGGCCCAGGATGGTGTTCTGGGCAGTAGCGTGAGGCACAGGGTAGGTCTCCAGCCATCCAGTGGTGGCTTCTACCATTGTGAGCACATAGCGCTTGCCTTGGCAGGTTTGAGGCAGTGTGATGTAATCAATCTGCCAGGCCTCCCCATACTTGTATTTGGACCATCGCCCACCGTACCACAGAGGCTTCACCCGCTTGGCCTGCGTGACCGCAGCGCATGTCTCACAGTCATGGATCACCTGGGAGATACTGTCCATGGTTAGATCCACCCCTCGGTCTCATGCCCACCTATAGGTGGCATCTCTGCCCTGATGGCCTGAGGCATCATGGGCCCATCGAGCTAGGAACAATTCTCCATTATGTTGCCAATCCAAGTCTGTCTGGGACACCTCTATTTTCGCAGCCTGATCTACCTGTTTGTTGTTACGTGTTCTTCGTTAGCCCAGCTCTTGGGAATGTGAGCATCTACATGACAGACCTTCACGGATAGCTTCTCTACCCGAGTGGCAATGCCTTTCCATTCCTCAGCAGCCCAGATTGGTTTTCCACTGTGCTGCCAGTTTGCCTTCTTCCACCTTTCCAGCCAACCCCACAGAGCATTGGCCACCATCCATGAATCAGTGTAGAGGTAGAGCTTTGGCCACTTCTCTCTTTCAGCAATGTCAGGACCTAATTGGACAGCTTTGAATGCGGCAAATTGGCTCGATCCACCTTCTCCTTCAGTAGCCTGTGCAACTTGTCGTGTGGGGCTCCATAGAGCAGCTTTCCATTTCCAGCCAGCGCCTACAATTCGGCAGGAACCATCAGTGAAGAGGGCGTATTGTCTTTCACTCTCTGGTAGCTTGTTATATGGTGGGGCTTCTTGGGCATGTGTCACTTTCTCCTCTTCTTCTTCAGAAGATAACCCAAAAATCTCACCTTCTGGCCAGTTCGTAATTATTTCCAAGATCCCAGGGCGACTTGGGTTTCCAATGCAGGTGCGCTGCGTGATGAGGGCAATCCATTTGCTCCAAGTAGCGTCGGTGGCATGATGCGTGGAAGGAATCTTTCCCTTGAACATCCACCCCAGCACCGGTAGTTGGGGTGCCAGGAAGAGTTGTGCCTCTGTGCTGATTACTTCTGAGGCAGCCTGGACTCCTTCATTAGCTGCCAAGATCTCTTTCTCTGTGGGAGTGTAGTTGGCTTTGGACCCTCTGTAGCTTCAGCTCCAGAATCCCAGTGGTCAGCCCTGAGTCTCACCAGGCACCTTCTGCCAGAGGCTCCAGGACAGACCATTGCTCCCGTCTGCAGAATAGAGCACATTTTTCACCTCTGCTCCTGTCCTGACTGGGCCAAGGGCTACGGCGTGAGCGATTTCCTGCTTGATCTGGGCAAAGGCTTGCTGCTGTTCAGGGCCCCAGTTGAAATCATTCTTCTTTCAGGTAACCAGGTAGAGAGGGCTCACAATCTGGCTGTACTTGGGAATGTGCATTCTCCAAAAACCTATGGCACCTAGGAAAGCTTGTGTTTCCTTCTTGTTGGTGGGTGGAGACATTGCTGTGATCTTATTGATGACCTTGGTAGGAATCTGATGTCATCCATCTTGCCACTTTACTCCCAGGAACTGGATGTCTCGGGCAGGTCCCTTGACTTTGCTCTTCTTGATGGCAAAACCGGCTTCCAGGAGAATCTGGATGATTCTCTCTCCTTTCTCAAATACCTCTGATGCTGTGTTTCCCCACACAATGATGTCATCAATGTACTGCAGATGTTCTGGGGCCTCACCCTCTTCCAGTGCAGCCTGGATCAGTCCATGGCAGATGGTGGGACTGTGCTTCCACCCCATGGTCAGTCAGTTCCAGGTGTACTGCACACCCCTCCAGGTGAAGGCAAACTGAGGCCTGCACTCTGCTGCCAGAGGAATGGAGAAAAATGCATTAGCAATGTCAATAGTGGCACACCACTTCGCTGCTTTGGACTCCAGCTCATACTGGAGCTCCAACATGTCCGGCACAGCAGCGCTCAGCGGTGGAGTCACTTCATTCAAGGCATGATAGTCCACAGTCAATCTCCATTCCCCGTCAGACTTGTGCACAGGCCAGATGGGGCTGTTGAAGGGTGAGTGGGTCTTGCTGACCACCCCTTGGCTCTCCAGCTCGCGGATCATCTTGTGAATGGGAATCACAGCATCTCAATTTGTCCGATACTGCCGGCGGTGCACTGTCGAGGTGGCAATTGGCACTCGTTGCTCTTCCACTTTCAGGAGCCCAACTGCAGAAGGATTCTCAGATAGTCCAGGCAGGGTGTTCAATTGCCTAATGCCCTCTGCCTCCACAGCAGCAATCCCAAATGCCCACCTGAGTCCTTTCAGGTCTTTGTAATAGCCATTCCGGAGGAAGTCTATGCCCAGAATACACAGGGCCTCTGGGCCGGTCACAATCGGATACTTTTGCCACTCCTTCCCAGTCAGGCTCACCTCAGCTTCCAAAAGGGTCAACTGCTGTGATCCCCCGGTCACCCCAACGATGGAGACAGGTTCTGCCCCCACATGTCCTGATGGCATTAAAGTACACTGTGCCCCAGTATCAACCAATGCATCATATTTTTGTGGCTCTGATGTGCCAGGCCATTGAATCCACACTGTCCAGAAAACCCGGTTCTCCCATGCCTCTTCCTGGCTAGAGGCAGGGCCCCTCTAGCCCTGGTTATCTTTGCTTCCCTGGGCATACATGCTAGATGTCCCTTCAAGGGGATCTGACATATCATCCTCCCTTCTGTAATACCTGGCAGCTCGGTCACGGGAGGCTGAGGCTACTTTCACCTTAGTGGAACCCCCTCGGTTAGTGCCTCCCTCCTTGAGTTCACGCACCCGCGCTGCCAGGACAGAAGTGGGTTTCCCATCCCACCTTCTCATGTCTTCCCCATGCTCACACAGGAAAAACCACAGCTCAGCTCGTGGGGTGTACCCTCTCTCTCTAGCTGGGGGACAATGGGCTCTGACTTGGGGGCCTGTGACTCGCACTAGTGCCACACTTACCTTCCTCATCTCCTCCCTCATTTCCTTCCTCATCTCCTTCATCTCCTCTTTGAGGTCCTTAACCACAGCAGAGACATGAGCTTTCAGCGGACCATTGACCATACTGTCATAATTCCTGAGCTTGTTGGCAACAGAGCCCACTGTTTCTCAGGTATTGTCAGCATCAATCGTTGCAATGAAGGTGGTGTATTGCGATGGCCCTAGCTTTGCCAGGTTCCACATCATCTGTCCTGTGCACCTGACCTTATCGGGGTCATTATCATGCTGTCCATCCCTCCCAAAGAGTACCTCTAATACTGCCACCTCTCTTAGCTGTTGGATCCCTTCCTTGAGTATCTTCCACTGCATTCTATGATGGTACTC
Source organism: Coloeus monedula (assembly GCF_965178545.1). NCBI lineage: Eukaryota > Metazoa > Chordata > Aves > Passeriformes > Corvidae > Coloeus > Coloeus monedula. The sequence continues at coordinate 15,839 of NW_028120297.1, forward strand.
CTGCATTCTGTCTTTGTGAATGAACCTTTTCTCACACTCATTAAGAGCCACTCCCAGAGAGAAAGGGGCCCTGGCTCCCTCACAAATATCTGGTTCACGCCTGGGTCCTGGGTCAACGATCCCAGATACCTTGCCTCACCACTATCCAGTTGCACACCTGTGCCCTTAAGGTCCCAAACCCAAAGCAGCCAGGTTGTATAAGGCTCACGCCCCCTTCACACAATGTCTTTTCACATATTACAGAGACTGTCGTATGACAGGGACTCATTGATGATTTCCAGCTCTGACTCTCCTGCTGGTTGTGAGGGCCCTGGTTCCCCATCATCATTAACTGGTCATACTGGGTCTTGGTCTTATACTTCCTCCTCTGCACAGGGGTGACTGCTGCTGGCTGTGATTGTCCTTGTGATTCAGCTGGAGCCTCCTGAACGGTTGAAACATCCGTGGGTTCCACTGCTGCACCATCAGACTCACCCTCTTTGGGGCAGGGAGAGGGTTTTTCACTAGCTGAGGAGGTGTATTCCGTTAGCATCTGGCACATCTCCTGGCACATCTCCTACATCCCCTTCACCAGTACCCTCACCCAGTTTGAGTAGTCCATTTCTGAGGCGAGCTGTTGGGCAGTACCAGGCTGTGGGGCTGGATCAGGCTCTGGGGTAGCATCTCTAGTGTCTGGGGCTGGTATCTGGGTAGTTATCCAGGCCAATCTCAGCTTATCCCTGAGGGCTAGATAGAGTAGGCCTACCAGCACCAGTTGGTTAGTACCCAGAGGAAATCTAAACCCTTCAAAAATTGGTGAGGTGGGCCCAAAGAACTGGTTGAGGGGTTGGGAGAAAACTTTCCCTGGTGTCATTTCCTCACAGAAGGTACCATTTTTAACATAACCCCAAAAACATGCACTTAGTGTGTGATAGCCCTTTATCCACGTGCCCACATTCTGGAGGAAGTTAAAAGCCCATGAATTCCTCACCTTCTCGACCCATAGTGCAAAGTGGATAACAGCAATGGTAGCCTTAGTCAGAGGACCCATGTTTAGGTAAGGAGCTGCAAAGGGGAAGAATATAGCCATGACCAAATGCAACCCAAACCAGGGTAAACTAGACCACATAGTGCTGCCTAACAAGGTCCCTATATCCAGCACACAAATTTAAGTAATCCACAAACTGTTATTCCTTTTTCACCCCTTTCTCTTAATGCCCTCAGGCCCCACGGTTGAGCACCAAGATCTGTCTTGGTTTGAAAGACAGGTGTCTGCCAAGGAAGGCAGGAACCTCCCTCGGAATGGCAGATGCAACCCCCCTTCCCTCCGAATTATTACAATTTTGAAATCAAGGGGCTTTCAGGCAAAGAAGTGGGAAAATAGGAATAACAGTTCTTTACTATTATATATCTAGATGTGTATAACAAGGCAAACAAACAACAATAACTATGGCAGTACCAGCAAACAATCACAAACCCAGTGCCAGCCTTCTCGGCTGTCAGGCCCTTTCCCCTCGGGTGCAGTTCCGCTCGCAGCCGGCAGGGGCGCTGGCGGCTCCCGGTGAGCAGGGCAGCTGCGATGGTTCCCCCGCGGCTGCAGGGGGCGCTCCGGAGCGAGCTCGGGGAGCACGCGGCACTGGCGGCCTGGGATCCCGGGCAGGGATGGAACAAAGGCTTCACAAACCCCTGGGCAGCTGATCCCAGTGTTCGGCCGGAACCTCGGGAACAGCACGCTGGAACAGCAGGGACGAGCACAAATCCCAGGTGGCAGACGAGATGTATCGAACTCTGGAGCTGCAGTGTGAACCCCCGGAGGTCTCTACAGGCAGGGCGTGCGGGGCTACAGAGCAGTGAAGGCTCGAAGCAACGGCGGGGGCAGGATGGCCATGGCCCAGCTCCCAGCGGGGCTGGGAAGGTGGGCTTGGGAATCCCAGGGCTTCTCAGGTAGAAGGGAGGCAGCTGAAAAAGCAGAAGTCTCCAGTGCTGATGAATTCCTTCCAGCCTCTCTCTCTGTCAGAACACAGAGAACTAACAGCCCACAAGCCCAGGTGAAAGAGAGTAGCCACCTGGACCCCTCCTTCTGTGGCCGGGTCTTTTGTTTTTCTTAAGCACCCAGTAATTTTTCCCCCTGGCAACATATATGGGGAAAATTCTTTAAGAGAAAAAGAAAACAGAAGAACTCCTAAAACCCCAACACCCAGTATGAGCCCAGTAACTTCCAGACACTCCCAATATGGGTCCAGTTTGATCACAGTCACCCCCAGTATGATCGCAGTCATTCCCAGTATTATCACAGTCCCTCTAAGTTTGGCCTTGTCAGGCCCGGTATGATCCCAGTTACCCCCTGCATTGTTCCACTTTCTCCTATTCACCCCTACTACGGATCTGGTCACTCCCAGTATTGTTCCAGTCAGTCCCAGGATGATCAAAACCACTCCCAGTCTCTCCCAGTACATCTCAGTTGTCCCAATCATGCCCCCAGTTGTCCTCAGCATGCTTCCAGTTGCTGCCAGTAGCCCTCAGTGTGGTCCCAGTATGATCCCTGGTGCCCCTGTTCTGCTCCCAGTGGATTCTGGTCCCAGTCCTAGTGTATCCCAGTGTCCCAGTCTGTCCCAGCCCATCCCAGACTGTCCCTCTCTGTCGTGGTCCCTGCCCAGCAGCTGCCACCATTTCCCAGATCCTGCTCCCCCCTGCCCCATTCCTGGGCACTGGGACCCCCCTGCATCTCCTTCCCCAGCTCTGGGACCCCCCTGCACCCCCTGAACCCGCAACAACAGCCCCCTGACCCCCCTTTCCGGGTATCCACCTTTCCCAGCCCCTGGATCCCCCTTTTCCCTGACCCCGGGGACCCCTGGACCCCCCATTCCCGGCTATCCCAGGGCACCTCAGCCCCAGGCCTCTCTTTGCTGGGAAACCCGAACTGGGCATGGGACTCTGCAGCCACTCTGGGATTTGTGATCACCCAAAGGAAAGGGAGAGGAGAGGGACAGGGAGAGGGAGATTCGGAATCAGGGATTGGGGTCACAGTGCCCAGTCCTGCTCCCTCGGGGGTGGGGCCCCACAGCCACAGGACAAAATGGATCTGCGGCTTCTGGAGCTTTCCCCGCTTTGGGCCGAACCCAGCAGGTTCCAGGCAGAGTTTGGCCGCAGGGCCCGGGAGTTCAGCCCAGCCTGGCAAAGGGGTCCCACAGGGCGTAGGTGTGGAGGGTCCTCGGGGGGGGGGGGAGGTCCAGGAGGATCCAGGGGGGTCCCAGGAGGGGATCCAGGTGAATCCCCTGCTTCCAATGAGGGATCTGTATTTTAAGAGAGGTGGTTGATGGTGCTGTAAAGGAGCAAACTGCAGAATAAGCCACAGAGAAGTCATTTAAGCAGGGACTACCTGTGGTTAATTCCTAAAACCAAAATAAGTCAGTATTTATTTTGAGGGAAAATGATTTCTAATGGCATTTTGAAGGTCATCAGGATCAATACACAGAAATAAATACAAAGAAATACAAAGAAAGTACAAAGAGGTGAGACAGGAGTGGAGCTCGCTGGACTGATCCTGGGCAGAGCCCGGGCAGACCTTGCATGAATTTGGCTGCCTGAATGCAGCTCTTGCCCGGGCCCCAGGGGTGGCCCCCTCTGGGTGTCTCTCCCAGCACCACAGGGATGCTCCTGCCCCTTCCCTGGTGCCCCAGGGTCCTGCAAGCGCCTTCTGGGGCCACCCAGACACCTCCCTGGGCCTCTGGGGGCCCTGTGGCACTGTGCAGACAGGGATTGAATCAAAGCTTCCTTGGAAGATGGAGGCAGGAGAATATTGCCCACGATCTTCTTTCCAGCTGCCCTCCACACTCCTGCAAATCCTGCTGGGACACTCAGGCTCTCCATTCCAGGGCTCTGCAGCTCCCGTGCAAACCCATCCATCACTGTGTCCCCTCTCGCATGGATAGCAAGGAAATGACACAGCAATGTCCAGAAAACTTGATTAACTTGACTGCTGGGGGGTGACTGGAAGATTACGGGGTGAGAACCTTATGCCTCCAAAAAGGGTCAAGAGTTTGGAACTGGAACAGTCATGGAAACTTCAGCTTCTGGGGGAAAAGGTGGCTGGGAGCTCTGCGGCTGAGGATGGGAGGCTTCACTGACCCCTAAGCTGGGGGATGTCGCAGTGCCTGGGCTGAGCACTGGTCACAAATCCCCCGCGATGCCTTGCAAGCTGAGTGCCGAGCTGGAGCTGGAGAGTCAGCACTGAGGGGAGCCTCGGGGTCTCCTCCTCCTGCAGCTGCCCCCTTTTGCTGGTGTCTTGGCTCTGGGCCTCTGCAGAGAGCGGTGGCACCGGCACAGCCGCATCCGGGCGCGGTTGTGCCTCAGCAGCCGCAGCAGCTCCTTGGGGCAGCCGCGTCCACGCAGCGCGTCCTGCACAGCCCCAGGGGCTCCGGCGCTTCTCTTGCACAGCCCGGCCCAGGGAGCCCGATGGAAGGGGCAGAGGGGCCGAGCGGGGCTGAGCCCTCTGGCGCTGCCCTTGGCCTCTCCGTGAGAGACTCGGGCCTGGCTGGGCTGCCCCGGGCAGAGGCTGCAGCAAGAAGAGCTCTGGCCGCCTCTGCCTGGTGTCCCTGGGGCTCAGGCTGGGCCCGATTCCCGCCCAGGGGCTCAGACCCCTCTGCCGAGGGGCCGTGGCCAAAGGGCTGCCCGGGAGGCCCAGCACCCTCGGGTCCAACCCGCCTTTGCTCCGCCACGGGGGCTCTCAGGCCTCACCCAACACCGGCTTGGCCCAAGGCTTTGGTGGCTGCCGGCCCTGGCACTGTCCCGCCTGCCTGACCCCCCTCCCTCACCTCTCCCCAGCGTCTCCAGAACCATCCCAGGACAAGGCCCGTGATCAGCAGCTCCAGGGCCGAGCGTGTCCAAGAAACCAGCACCACGTCCACCAAGGGGTTCATCCCAGGGCCTGTGGAGTCCTGCGGCTCCAGCTCCTCATGAAGCAGTGACGAGGTGCCCATGTCCCCCTCAGGATGGCTGGAAGGGTCGAGGGGATGGGCCAGCATCAGCAGCACACAGAACTGCAGCAGCCAGGAGAAGCCCTGGCTGGCCATGGTGCTCTGTGGGATGAGCCGCCACCTCCACGCTGGCTCTGGCCGTGGCTCCGCGCCGAGTGCTGCCTGGGCTCTGGGCATGGCGACGGGCTGGGGACAGCTGACAGCCACCACGCTGTCCCCAGAGCCTGTGATGTCACAGAATCACCAAATGTATTGGCTTGGAAAAGCCCTGGGAGATCATCGACTCCAACCTGTGCCCCATCCCCACCACAGCAACCAGGGCAGAGCCCTGAGTGCCACACCCAGGCTTTCCTTGAGCACCTCCCCAATGGTGGCTCCACGCCCACCTGGCCAGCCCATTCCAATATCTAATGCCCCTTTCTGGGCAAAAGTTCTTTCTAATGCCCAACCCAAACGTCCCTTGGTGCAGCTCAAAGCCCCTGTTGGCACCTGCTCTCTCTTGTCCTTGCCCAGCTCTGACAAGGCTGGTGCTGCCTTGTTGGTCCCTTGCCTGAGGGCAGGAGAAGAGGCTGTGCCAGTGAGTGCTGCTCAACTGAGGCCATTCCAAGGGGCTGCTTTCCTTCTGCTTTGCAGATTTGCATTGAAGAAGAAAGCATCTTTGCATTGAAGAAGAAAGCATCAGTTCAGCAAAGAAGGACTTACTGGGACAGACAATTTGTACAAGAATAAAGGTCAGTAAATAGGCCAGGAAAAAGACAAAGAATGGAAAAGAGAATGTGGATACAAAAATGCTGCTAGCAAGAATTTTCTTGCTATTTTCTAAGTCCGTGAGAGACTTTTCTCTCTCACAGAAGATAGCAGCAGAGTTCTATAAACAATGAAACAAAGGCAACCTTGAGAAGCCTTGTTTATAGTACAGTAGAAAAATATTTTGACAATGATGTTTTAGGATTTTAGCCAGTCACACCAAGGGGTGGCTGATCCTTTATCCAGTTAGACTATGAAGAAAAAAGGCTATAAAAGAGTTTGTAAAATAATTCAATCAATCAATCTTGCTGCATATTTATGCCTGCTGGCTCTTCTCTCCTCCTGCCTACGGCTGCAGGACACGGTAATATTTTATGGCATTTAAGAAGAGAAGAGGATTCCTAAGTGTCTGAAGTACAGGGTTCTGGAAGAGCTTTTCAGTCAGCAGCACCTCGAGTTTTAAGATGGAGTTGGAGCAGTGCCCGAAGCTCTTCCCACACTTGGGGCACTCGCAGGGATTCCCTTACTGGTGCCTCTGCTGGTGTTTCCTCAAGGACGAGCTCCAGGAGAAGCTCTTCCCACACTCGGGACACTCTAAGGCCTCTCCCTGGTGTGGATGCGCTGGTGGCTGGTGAGTTGGGAGCTCCACTTGAAGCTCTTCCCGCAGTCTGTGCAGCGGAAGGGCCTCTCCCCTGTGTGTGTTTGCTGATGTACAATGAGATAGGAGATCCATGGAAACATCTTCCCACACTCAGGACACTCAAAGGGCCCTCCCCTGGCATGCATCTCCTGGTGGCAGGTCAGGCTGGAGCTCTGGCAGAAGCTCTTCCCACATTCCAAGCACTTGTAGGGCCGTTCCCCAGTGTGGATCCTCTGGTGGCAGGTCAGGCTGGAGCTGTGGCCGAAGTTCTTCCCACATTCCATGCACTTGTAGGGCCATCCCCCTGTGTGTATCTGGTGGTGGATGAAGAGGTGGGAAGTGTGGCTGAAGCTCTTCCCACATTCCAAGCACTTGTAGGGCTTCTCCCCAGTGTGAAGCTGCTCATGGATCACCAGGTTGGGCCTCTGGATGAAGCAGAGGGGGGGCCTTTTCTCCTCAGGGCACCCTGGGCTGGCTTTGGAGCCCCTCCTTGTGGGGGATCCCTTTGGCTTTTCCTCCCCGTGTGATTCCTGTGCCATTGAGCCACTCAAAGCAGCCTCTTCCACGAGGTTCTGCCACGGGGATTTGTCCTCCCTGGTCTCCATCTGCAGCTCAGTGCCTGAGGGAGCAAGGACAAGGAGAGGAAGGGACAAGAAGAGGAAGGAACAAGGAAGGAGGAAGGAAAGAACAAGGAGAGGAAGAAGGGTAGAGAAGGAAGAAGGAGAGGAAGGGACAAGAAGAAAAAGGGAGAATGAAGATGAAGGAACAAGGAAAAGGAAGGAAAAAGAAGAAAAAGAAACAAGAAGTAGAAGGAACAAGTAGAAAGAGGGCAAGGAAGGAAGGAAGGAAAAGGAACAAGGAGAAGAAAGACAAGGAGAGGATGGGATTTGCCTCCGTGCCACAGGGAAGGGGAAGGAGATCCCCCCAGTCCGTCCCCGGCAGGACGGCGTCGGCAGCGGGGTTGTCCTGCAGCCGGGGGCGATGCTGGGCTGGGAGATGGAGCAGGAGAGAAGGGGAAGGGGCAGTGACTTCCTCCTCACCTGCCTGGGGCTCCCGGGACATCTTCCTCACTGCCTCCTCCTCCTCCATTCGGCCAAGGCTTGGGAATGAGAAGTCCTGTTTTGGGGGGAAAACCAAGGGGTGAGTGCATTGGCTTGGGGGTTTCTCCCACCCAAGTCCATCTCTAGAAGTCACCAGATAACTTGTGTGAGAATTTAAAGAGTTTAATATAAAGACAATAAGAGACACATAAAATAAAGCAAAGGGATAACGGCCGGGTGCCTTGGCGCTCTGCCAAGAGCACACCTGATGCTTGAGGTGAGTCCCTTTTATATAATTTTTATTGTCCGTTCTCTATTAATATTAAAACTTTTCTCGGAGCTGTTCTGCATGGCCACTCCTTGGGTCCGCCTTTTTAGAGCATGTGTAGTCTTCTGCCTTGTGGTTTTATTTCTTTTGATTCTTGGGGTTGGGCCCGCTAGGTAAGAGTAGATGGTAGGGTGGATCTCTTAATTCTCCAGACAGTCAGGGCTGATTGCAGCTTTGGGCCTCTTTGCCTCCCGGGCAGAGCGGTGATAGCGGCTCTCGGACCCTCCTGGCCGCCCGTTCTCCGGGCAGAGCAGCCTTTGGGCCCTTTTGTTCTCTGGACAAAGTGTTGATTAGCAGCTCCTTGGGCCTCATCCTCTGCTCGATTGGAGGTTATCTTACTTGCTCACACTTGCTAACATTCTTGCTAAAAAGAGAGAAAACTACATCTACACAGCAAAAAAGCATTTCTAACATTATATAATATCTACCTTTACACTTTGCGAGAAGCCAATATTATATTACATGTTTATAACACTTGTGTCCATGAAAACCTCCAAAACATCAAGACTCAGAGGAAAATATCCCTCATTGAGGTTCCCCCTCTCTGGTCTCTCCACTATGGGGTTCTGGGGGTCCCCCTTGTCCTGGATGCTGCGGGCCCTGCATATATTGGAGGTCCCTTCTCTGCAGGGTCTCTGCCTGCTCCAGACTTCCAGGGAATCCCAGGAGTGCCCCCTCTTTGGTCTCCCCACTCTGGGGTTCAGGGAGTCCCCCTTCTCTGGGGCTGCACTAAGGGATGCCGAGGGTTTTGGGGTCCCAGGGGTCCCTCCTCCCCTGGCTCTCTGCTTCGGGGTGCCGGGGGTCCCCCCTCTCTGGGGTCCCCTCTTTGGTGTCCCAGGGGTTCCCCGTCTCCAGGCTCATCCCTTCTCGGGGTTCCCCCTTCTCCAAGCTCACCCCACTCCCGTCTGCCGGGGTCCCCCCTCTCCAGGCCCCCATTTCAGGGTCCGGGAATCCCGGGGCTCCCCGCTTTTCTCTCTCCCCCCTCTCAAGGCTCCTCCCCCGCCGGTACCGGGCGATCGCCACGTGGCTCCCGGAACCCCGCACCCGCCACCCACCGCCGGGGCTCTGCCGGCAGCCGCCACCGCGACATCCCCAAAAAACACCTCCCGGGGACCCCGCAGTATCCACCCAAAGGGCATTTCGGATCAGCTTTGGAGTCCTGCAAGATCCAAACATCGCTCCACCCGCCCCGTCCCGAAGAAAAGAATCAGGGAGCCCCAAAGTACTTCGGCTGAACTCCAAATATCCTTCCCCCCTTCAAAAGAAACCCTCCCCTGGGATAGCCGGATACCCGGAGCGAGGTCCCCCTTCCCGGTCACCTGCGGGATGCGGGGGCAGCGATGCTCCCGGCGCGAAGGGGCTGCAGATCCAGAGAGCGCTGGACGCACGCGGCGCCTCCTCTCGCTGCTCCCCTTCCTGCTCCCGCTCCTCCTCTGGCCCTCCTCTTCCTCCCGCTCCTCCTCCTCCTCCTCCGTCCCCCCGGCTGCTGGCGAGGAGCTCTCGGGTGAGCGGGGCGGGGACGGGACACGGTGGGAAAGGGGTGGGTCACCCCCAAACCGAGCTGGGGGGAGCTGGGGTTCGGGGGACGGTGGGAAAGGGGCGGAAGAGGGCGGATGAGGGGAGGTGGGACAGCGGGGAGGGGGTTCCCAGTGAGGGTCTCCCAGTTAACGCCAGGACCCCCAAATGCCGTCCCTGTCCTCCCAGCCCCTCCCGGCGCTGTGGGGGCCGGGCCGTGCCCCAGTGCCGGCTCCAGGGAGCCCGAGCGAGCCGCCTGCCCGGCATCGAAGCTCTGGGCGCGGAGCCGAACGGGCGCCGTGCAGGGAGTGTCTCTGCGCTGCGGGCTCTGTGCCTGAGCGCTGCCCCGCGCCGAGCCCCAGAGGCGCGGCTGCTCCGCTTCCTGCGCCGCTGCTCCCTGCGCAGGGGAGGCCGCGGAGCGCCGCGAGAGGGAGCGGCTGATGGAAGGGCTGCAAAGGCTGAGAAGGCTTTGGAGCGACTGGGGAGGCTGTGGGGGTGCTGAGGCTCTGGCGGGGCTGAGGGCACGCTGGAAGCGACTCAGTGTTGCCTTTGCTTCCTAGATCTCCGTCTGCTCGACGTTTCCAGTGAATCATTAAAAAGCCGGTATTCACGGTCAGAAACTCTCTAACTAATTAAAGTTAGAAAGTGGTGTGTTTATTACGCCGGCGGGCGGCACGGGAGTCGCCTCCTAGGGACGTGCCAGTCACTTACCCGGTTATTTGCCCTCTATTGATTTCACAAAGTGTTAGATATTAATCCTATACATATCTCCAGCACCTCCCATTCCCCGCTTCCTATTAAAATGCGGTTATTAGTCCTTTGCGCGTGCCCAATTCTTTTCTTGATTTGGGTCGGTGGTCTTGAAAGATGAAGTCGGGGATCTCTTCGTCACCATGAACTTTCTACCTTCTATTGTGGGCAAGCCTCGGGAAGCCTTCTGGAGACGGTCCATACCTCCTGCCTGTATTTGATCATGCAATCTAGGTGCTGGCTATAATTCTATCCGCTTCTTTTGTCCTTATGGCAGTTCATTTACTATAAGCAAAGTTGCAGACAGGTGCATAATGGCGAAAAGCACTGAACTTCTTGGCTAAATTTCTAACTCTTCGTTGACTTGTCTTTTGGTTCAATCAGTACAAATTGCTTCTAACTCCCGGCTAAAGTTTAACTTCATAATCGTGGCTCACTGCTGCTGTTGCTTTTGTCTTCCTTATGATTTTATCTTTTGCATGAAATGCTTGTGCAGTGCCCCCGCTGTCCCTTGTGTCCCCTGGGCACCGACAGCCCCGGCCCTTGCCCTGCTCCCCTCCCACGTTCCATCCCGGCTGGCGGAGCCTTGGAGCTGCCGTGGGGCTGCCCCGGGGGCTGCGGCCCGAGCCGGGGCCCCTTCCCAATGCTCCCAGTCTGCCCATCCAGCCTGGAGCAGCCAGCGAGGGCTTCAGCTGGGGCGGCAGAGAGGCGCTGCTGGGGGGTCCCACCTCCGCTTGGCTTGAGCTGTTCTTCCCAAGCTGGGCATAAACGACTTTGGGAGTTTTCTGCCGCAAATCTCTCCCCTCGTGCACTCAGCCAAAGGGGTTTGGGGCAGTTTTCCCTTTTTGGGGGAAATCAAAGCGATGCACTGATGCTCCGTCGGGCCGGGAGCAGCGGAGAGCTTTGTTTCTCTTCTCAGCTGAATCCCGGCTCGGGGGGATGCATGTGCCCCTTAATGTGCACCCCCACTTTGTATAATATCCGATATTCATGGCTCTGTGAAGTCTTTGTTCTTCTGGAAGTTCAGGAATTTAGCAGGAGCTTTGATGAGCAGCAGTTCGTGTCAATTAGTAACATTTTCTGAAATTTATGGTTTCTCCCATTACTTCCTTATCTCCAAGTCCCTGGCCCTATCTCCAATGGGATTCAGAGCATCTGTTTGTAAAGACACGTTCATTTTTTTTCCTTTTAATCCTCCTCTTCTTCTTTTCTGAATACTTCTCTTTACAAACTTTAAAAATGCCTTAATCTGTTCTTCCTGGGCCTTCTTTGGTTTTGGGATTATTCTCAGTGACCTCATTCTGTGTCCTTTTGCAGCCGTTTCTGGGTCAGGAGGCCTGGCTGCCACCTGCATGCCCTTGATCCCCTGCTGGATGAGCTGCACTGAGCAAGGTGTGGTGCATGGTAAAAAGATGAGAGTTGCTGCAGCACCTGAGAGGAGAAACAGCATTGGTTTAACGCATGGTCTGCCAGGGAACCACGAAAACGTGTCCCATTCCCATCCTTTCCACGTTTGGAGTGGTACATGAGCTGCTTTCTTATTTTGTTTGTTCTCTGTTTCACCACTTCTCCTTTGTCATCTCTTTGCCAAGAGCACTTTGAGTCATTTAATTTTCCACAACCTCCTGGTCCTTCTGCTGGAAGAGAATCTGATGCCATCCCAGGGTGAAATGTGGCGTTGCTCATGGGAGTGGATTGGTGGGTGAGAAGGTCAGGAGCTGGAGCTGTGTGCTTGGTTATGATTTGGAGGACAGCTTGTGATCTAATGATGCATTGAAATGATCAGTGGGTTCTCTGGCACCTGGTATGAATTTGTTTGGGTTCCCAGGGGCTGCTCCATGGTGTTGTAGGATTTGTTCTGGTGGCTGTTCATCTTTTCCCCATTTTTGGGCACTCCCAGAAATGCCAGGGATGCATCAATTGACCGCTTTTCTCTGATTAAATCATCACATCCTTGCATTCCCAAGTGATTTCGCTGACCTTGTGTCAGCAAAAGCAGCCCAGTGGTCAAACCCACCCTGTATAACACAGAGAGTGCCAGCAGATGTTGGAGTGGGGAGAGGGATGATTCCCCCCCGCTTTTGTGAGTGAAGTTCTCCCAACATTCTCCGTTTGCTGTTTTCCTTTGCAGCTTCAGGGATTTCTGTTGCAGAGTCAGAGATGCTCAGTGTGGGCTCTGCCTTTAGCGATGCAAATTCCGTCAGTGCAGGGAGGCAGAGCTTGGGGTGAGGGGCAGAGGGAATCAGCCCAATTCCTGTGGCAGGCAAGGAGAGCCTGGGACATTGTGCACACTTCCCGCAGCAGAGTTAATTTGCATTTCTAAAGCTCCTCTGCTGGCTGCCTGGAAGGAAGCTTCTCCTCCAGGGCAGCCATCAGGTGACTCACAAGTGGCCCCCCAACAAGCAGCTTTCTTTTTTTTTTTTTAATGTTTTATTAACTGTTTATGAGTTAAAGGGTCAGTTTTAAAGCTCTTCCAGTTTTGCAAAATGCAACCTGAAGGTTAACATCGAAAAACCCATTCCAAAATTCTGCCATCACTAACAGACACCCACATGCATACACAAAAAACACCCCAAAGCAATAAAGATTTTTGCTGCTTCTTGTCCTAAGACTAAAAATTGACTCTCACACCCTGGCCCAGACCCGTCTGACAATATCAAAGTAGGATTATTAAGAAAAAAGCCTTCTAATGTTGTAATCTTATCAAAGCTGTGGGAAGGACAAAAACTCCCCAACAACCTTTTTAGTGTTAGAGGGTTAAGGCTGAAGAAAATGAATACAAAAGCTAAATTCTTAGCAATGTAATATTGAACATTTATTAGTAGAACAAAGGCAAATCACAGCCTGGGGCGCTTGGCAATATTGCCAGAGGCGCCCTCCATTCATTTTACTGTGGACTGAAGTACTCTCCTGAACTGTTACATATTCATCAACCCAGAAAGGAATTTACACTTCACTCCCCTTTCCCCCGCTCCGGTTTCTGCCCCTTCCCCCAGCAGGACACCGCCTCAGTCCTCTGGATCGCTTCAGAACTGCAGACAGGCCCCCTCTCTCCGGTGCCTCCGCAGTCTCCAGCCTCATTGGCAGCTGCCAGTTCCCTTGGGCGGGGTGAGTTCTGATGAGGTAACAATCTTCCTGGGATGCTTGCGGTTTATCTTCTTTGTTTCTCTAAGATGTCTTGGTTCCTGGCTCTGTAGTTTCTCAGCTCAAAAGACATTTATTACCATGTGTTTATTAATAGATTTCTTAGCGTATTACAACTATTTCGAAGTTACAATTTACCTTAGTCTCGTTTCTACTTAACTACATTTTACCTTAACACTATTTCCACATAATCCATCATCACTTCTAAATGTTTGAATCACACATGCAAAAGACAACATTTATCATTCACTCATTTATCATTCACTCATTTATCACACCAGGGTAAGGAATTCCAAACATGGATTTCAGGGGAGATAATTGAATATCTGCCCTGGGTCTGGCTCTTCTTCTTGCCAAAGCCAATGGCAGCAGCCGTACCCGTGGCATCTTGGTTTCTCTCAGCAGCTTCAGAAGGTGTTTCTTTATTTCCCCATTCATTCTTTCTACCCGACCCGAACTCTGGGGGTGCCAGGGCGTTTGGAGGTGCCACTGTGTTCCTAAAGCAGCCAGAACGGCCTGAAGGATCTTTCCTGTAAAATGAGTTCCTCTGTCTGAGTCCATTGCTTCCACAATCGCATATCTTGGAATTGTTTGTTACAAACATGCCTTAAGAACTGATGCAGGGATTGCTGAAGCAGTCGGAAATGCTTCTGCCCCGCTGTGAGCTGCCATGCTGTTAGCAGAAGATATTGAAGCCTTCCTGCTCAGGGCATTTCAGTGCCAGGCTCTTCCAAGCACCCCCAGCTCGGCCCTTTGAGCTGAGCATGCGGGCGCTGAGCTGCGCTTTGTCTCATTCCCTTTCCTTCAGAGCAGCGTGTCTTGTCACTCTTTTCCCTTCTGCTGCCCTTGCAGAGCCATCCCTAAACACCTTTTCTCCCTCAGGCCAGGGAATGTCTGGTAAATCTCTCCTAGCCCGGGTCTGGAGCTCTGTCACTTGACTGCAGCCATGGGTTTCTTGCCAGCCCCGTGTCCAGGGCCGTTCAAACAGGAGGCTGGGTTCAACCCTTGCCCTGTGCTCAACTCTGAATCCTCCTGTTCCATCCAACGAGTTTCATTCTGTAAGAACCGAGCGCTGCTCATCCATTTAGAGGCTCCTTTGGTTAACAAAGCTTTAACTTGATGCCAGGCTTGATCAACCTGAGATTCTGCTGCTGTCAGTTTTCAGGCCTCAGTTCCCATTAAAGCCTGGGCTGCACAATTCTGCAGACAATGAGGCCACTCTCTGGCCACTGGGTTAAACATCTGAGCCCAGGAATTCCTTTGGCATGGCCCTGATGAACATCCCCATGCAATTCAAATGGTTTTTCCCTGTCTGGGAGGGCCAGGGCAGGAGGCTCAGTTAATCTGCTTTTGAAGCCTTGAAAATTGTGCTTTCCTTCTGGTGTCCATGATGGGGTTTCTTGGCTGGCAGGAGAGGAGTGTTGTAGGGAGAGATGCCTGGCTCCAAAAGTGCTGCCTTTAGCAGGGCCTCAGTAAGAGGCTGTAACCCCTTCCTTGCCTCCCTTGGAACAGGGTATTGCTTTTGGACACCACTTGTCCTGGATGCTTCAGAGGAATTTGGAGAGGCTCCATATCTGATTTTCCCTATTTCCCTGGGGCTGCCCACACTTCTGGGTTCCCTTCAGCAGAGGCCTTTGCAGACATTTGACACCAAGGTACAGCAGCATTAGCCTCTGTGTTTCCTTTTACAATATCAATTTGCATTCCCACTTCAGCCATCAAATCCCTTCCCAGTAAATTACAATCACAATTAGGAGCAAACAGAAATTGATGTGTTTCAAACCCATCTCCCACATCTACTGATAGTGGTTGAATGAAACACCCCTGCTCCTCTTTCCCACTTATTGCCTGAATAATGAAAGAACTTGTTGACAATTTCCCCCCTTAGGTCTCAGATTTGGAGTGGATGGAGAGGCCCCTGTGTCCATCAGGAGCGGCCTCGTCTCGATCCAGACGCGCCCTGAATGTTCTCAAGGGCTCTGGTGCGGTGGGTCCCTGGTGTGCTGGGAGCTCTGAGAGCCCTGCCAATCCATGTCCATCAGGGCTGGACTTGCTCGTGCTGAGGGTGCTGCTGTCTGTGCTTGCAGTGTCCTTGTGGCCTGCAGCTGGAGCCCTGATTCCTTGCCAGGGGCTGTTTGGGTCGGCTCTGCCGTGCCGAGGAGGGCAATGCCTGTGCCAGGTGCTTGTGGCCGCCGCCGTCCCCTGGGTGCTGGGGCCCCCTTGGGCCCTGCGGTTCATCCCTGGGGGGCTGTAGAAACTCTGCCATGGCCTTTGCCTTCACCTTGGCCTTTTGCTCATCCCTTCTTGCATTCCCCTGCTGAGTCTTTCTGGCCAAGTGCTGCAGGGGCTTCTTGTGCCTCTCCTGCAGCCCCCTCAGTGCCTGTGGGTGCTCATCCTCTGACAGCTGCTGAGCTTTCTGCACAATCATTCGTTTCTCCAGTGACCCAGAGAAGATCGATGAAAGAAAATCCTGATCCTTCCACATCCCGCAGCCTCCTGGGGGCCGGGGGCCACTGCCGGCCCTGCCCGGGGGGTGTTGGGGTCAGGCAGTGCCCGGCGCTGAGCCCCGGCTGCCCCACAGCCCCGGCCTGGCCCCGCAGCTCCCCACAGGCCCCCAGCCCGTGCTGCCCTGTCCTGCTGCTCCTCACCACAGAGAAACACCCTGAAATCCTGAACTTCTTTGTTTCCCAGTCCTGGAAAGTGGGAATAGAAGAGATCTGGATCAGCTGTCAAATTTTGAGCATAAGACGGTGCTGAAAAGCATCCCAGTCCTCACTTTTTTCTCTTCCTCCTCTTTTCCATCTTCCTTTTCCTTTCTTACCACATAGATTCCTCCTGCTGCTGTTTGCCTTAACCATATTGCTGCACACTCCCTTCAACCAATCCCTTCCCAGCACACCAACACCATCTGTCCCCTGTTGCTGAGACCCCTTCTTGACTTCCCTTTTTACCCCTGCTGGGTGTCCATGTCCTTAATTACCTCTGGGAGAATGTGCAAACTGCTTCAACACTCTCCCCTTTTGTATAGGACACGATGTCCATGGTTGTGTTCAGGGTTTGTTGTTGTTCTGGAAGTTGAGGAATTGAGCAGGAGCTTGGCTGAGCAGCAGTGTGTGTCAATCAGTAGCATTTTGTGGAGCTGCTGGTTTCTGCTTGTGTCACTTGCTTGTGTCCAAGTCCGTGTGGCTGTGTCCGAGCAGATTGAGAGCATGTGTTTGTAGGGAGGCGTTGGTGTTGTTCCTTCGCTGGGGGTGCCCGGTTTTCGGGCCATCCCCCCTGGAGCAGGGTGTCCCCCCTTGGTGCAGGCGCGGCCCTCAGGCAGCGCTCAGCCAATCAGCAGGCGCGGCGCTGGTGACTCAGCAGTTGCCAGGCAAAGCCGCAGCGCCCGGCGCTCCCCAGCTGGAGCCCCCGTGTGGCCCGGCCTTGGCGCCCCCCGCGAGGGGAATTTGGGGAGGTGGGAGGGGGGGAGCGCCAAGGCCGGGCCGGCCCGTGCTGTGCTGGCAGAAGTGGCTGCGGCGGGGGCCGAGTGCGGCCAGGAGCGGCCGAGAGCCCAGCGCTGCCCCAGCCCGAGCTGCCGCAGCTGCATCCCTGCGGGTGCTGTGGGATCCGAGAGCTCTGGGGGGCAGAGCGAGCCAGGGGTGGGTGCTGGGCCTGGGGGGAGGTGGAGAAAGGCTGGAGGAGCAGGGCTGGAGACCACAATGGTGAAAGGATGGACGTGGGAGCAGCAGGTGGGATTCTGCAGGAGAAGGAGTAGTGTGAGGAAGAGGAGTGTGAGGAAGAGTAGGG
>NW_028120296.1:0-32521 GCF_965178545.1 Coloeus monedula
TGAGGAAAATCCCTGCCCAGAACCCTGTGCATGCGTGCACTATAGCCTCTGAAGAGCGGGACAGCTCCAAGCCATCGCTGGGCGTCACTTCTGTCCAGAGCACAGAAGACGAAGAACGAAGCAGCCGGGCACCGGGCTCATGCACTCAGTGCACCGAATTGCCTAAGTTCAGCACAAAGCTGCTTCACAAGCCCAGTCAGCTGAGAATGCTCCGGCTGCTTCCGAGAGTAAGGCGCAGCCCTTGCACTCCATCACACAAGCTGGCCAGAAACAGTTTCTTACAGCCGCACTGTTGCAGAGTCCACGCAGCTTGAGCGCACGCAGAAGGAGGCGTCCAGAAAGAAGGCGTTCTTCAAGTCCCCCTTCTCTAAGCAGCCTTGAAACTGAGCACAGCACACTGCGCCTAGGCAGCTTCTTTCTCCGAGAGACGTGCCCTCCTCACACCATGCACTCTCGCAGCTCCCTTGCCCACTTGCAGCAGCTGCTGCCAAAGAAAAAGGCTCCAGGAGTAGCAGCCACTGCTGGGCTGAACCTTCCCCTTGCCTCACGTCAAGCACCAGAAACTGTCCTCTGCACTCTGTCTTTCCCTTCTCCACCGCATCTACCACTGGCATCTCTGCATCTCCAAGCACGAAGCTAGCAGAATTGCTTCCAGGGAATAGTGGAAGAGAAATAGGTAGCAGCACAAGTAGCCGCGAGTTGCACTTTCTGCTTCCGACTGCTCAAGTGAATCCGCAAACAAGCGAGTGGCAGGCACGCTTCCTCTTGCAGCCTGGGCCATTCGCACAGCAGCCTGCTGCTCTGCCTTCGTTCTTATGCCCTTCGTAGCAGGTCGCGCTTTCGTTTTGCTGGAGACGAACAGTCGTCTGCTTCTCGCCCAGAGAGCGCGGGGCCGGCAGCGAAAGCCTCCAGGCTGCTGCTTCTGCCCAAACACGCCTGGGCTATGCACTTTCTCTCTCGGCGCTGGGTAGCAGCACATTCGCTCTGCCTTGTAGCCTGAATCTTAACGGAAAGCTTCTCGGCTACGTCTGGCACAGAGCACAGGTTGAGGTCAACGAGCTTCCCCAGAGCTTGCCCCCGAGGCGTGGAAACTTGGATTTGCAGCACCTTTCAGGGGAACTCTTCCTTCCTTTACAGCCTGCACAGCGCCGGCAGATGGCGGTGCTCTCTGCAGCCTTCTTCTCGCTTCCAAGTACCACAGGGCACCTTGCAGCCTTGCAGAGAGGCAAAGAGGCAGATAGACATCTCGCCCAGAAGAAGGTGCCAGGACGAAAAGGTGCTCGTCCTTTCCGCCCCTAGTCGCCCGGATTGTGGTGCTGTGTTGAAAGCCTTGGCCAGCCAAAGGCTAATGCAGCAAGTGCTTCTCTCCTGAAGCACTTGGCTGAGTGAGAGCTGCACACACGGTTTGGACACTGTAAAGCAGCAAGAGAAATGATTGTACCTCGAGCTGAGGAAAATCCCTGCCCAGAACCCTGTGCATGCGTGCACTATAGCCTCTGAAGAGCGGGACAGCTCCAAGCCATCGCTGGGCGTCACTTCTGTCCAGAGCACAGAAGGCGAAGAACGAAGCAGCCGGGCACCGGGCTCATGCACTCAGTGCACCGAATTGCCTAAGTTCAGCACAAAGCTGCTTCACAAGCCCAGTCAGCTGAGAATGCTCCGGCTGCTTCCGAGAGTAAGGCGCAGCCCTTGCACTCCATCACACAAGCTGGCCAGAAACAGTTTCTTACAGCCGCACTGTTGCAGAGTCCACGCAGCTTGAGCGCACGCAGAAGGAGGCGTCCAGAAAGAAGGCGTTCTTCAAGTCCCCCTTCTCTAAGCAGCCTTGAAACTGAGCACAGCACACTGCGCCTAGGCAGCTTCTTTCTCCGAGAGACGTGCCCTCCTCACACCATGCACTCTCGCAGCTCCCTTGCCCACTTGCAGCAGCTGCTGCCAAAGAAAAAGGCTCCAGGAGTAGCAGCCACTGCTGGGCTGAACCTTCCCCTTGCCTCACGTCAAGCACCAGAAACTGTCCTCTGCACTCTGTCTTTCCCTTCTCCACCGCATCTACCACTGGCATCTCTGCATCTCCAAGCACGAAGCTAGCAGAATTGCTTCCAGGGAATAGTGGAAGAGAAATAGGTAGCAGCACAAGTAGCCGCGAGTTGAACTTTCTGCTTCCGACTGCTCAAGTGAATCCGCAAACAAGCGAGTGGCAGGCACGCTTCCTCTTGCAGCCTGGGCCATTCGCACAGCAGCCTGCTGCTCTGCCTTCGTTCTTATGCCCTTCGTAGCAGGTCGCGCTTTCGTTTTGCTGGAGACGAACAGTCGTCTGCTTCTCGCCCAGAGAGCGCGGGGCCGGCAGCGAAAGCCTCCAGGCTGCTGCTTCTGCCCAAACACGCCTGGGCTATGCACTTTCTCTCTCGGCGCTGGGTAGCAGCACATTCGCTCTGCCTTGTAGCCTGAATCTTAACGGAAAGCTTCTCGGCTACGTCTGGCACAGAGCACAGGTTGAGGTCAACGAGCTTCCCCAGAGCTTGCCCCCGAGGCGTGGAAACTTGGATTTGCAGCACCTTTCAGGGGTACTCTTCCTTCCTTTACAGCCTGCACAGCGCCGGCAGATGGCGGTGCTCTCTGCAGCCTTCTTCTCGCTTCCAAGTACCACAGGGCACCTTGCAGCCTTGCAGAGAGCAAAGAGGCAGATAGACATCTCGCCCAGAAGAAGGTGCCAGGACGAAAAGGTGCTCGTCCTTTCCGCCCCTAGTCGCCCGGATTGTGGTGCTGTGTTGAAAGCCTTGGCCAGCCAAAGGCTAATGCAGCAAGTGCTTCTCTCCTGAAGCACTTGGCTGAGTGAGAGCTGCACACACGGTTTGGACACTGTAAAGCAGCAAGAGAAATGATTGTACCTCGAGCTGAGGAAAATCCCTGCCCAGAACCCTGTGCATGCGTGCACTATAGCCTCTGAAGAGCGGGACAGCTCCAAGCCATCGCTGGGCGTCACTTCTGTCCAGAGCACAGAAGGCGAAGAACGAAGCAGCCGGGCACCGGGCTCATGCACTCAGTGCACCGAATTGCCTAAGTTCAGCACAAAGCTGCTTCACAAGCCCAGTCAGCTGAGAATGCTCCGGCTGCTTCCGAGAGTAAGGCGCAGCCCTTGCACTCCATCACACAAGCTGGCCAGAAACAGTTTCTTACAGCCGCACTGTTGCAGAGTCCACGCAGCTTGAGCGCACGCAGAAGGAGGCGTCCAGAAAGAAGGCGTTCTTCAAGTCCCCCTTCTCTAAGCAGCCTTGAAACTGAGCACAGCACACTGCGCCTAGGCAGCTTCTTTCTCCGAGAGACGTGCCCTCCTCACACCATGCACTCTCGCAGCTCCCTTGCCCACTTGCAGCAGCTGCTGCCAAAGAAAAAGGCTCCAGGAGTAGCAGCCACTGCTGGGCTGAACCTTCCCCTTGCCTCACGTCAAGCACCAGAAACTGTCCTCTGCACTCTGTCTTTCCCTTCTCCACCGCATCTACCACTGGCATCTCTGCATCTCCAAGCACGAAGCTAGCAGAATTGCTTCCAGGGAATAGTGGAAGAGAAATAGGTAGCAGCACAAGTAGCCGCGAGTTGAACTTTCTGCTTCCGACTGCTCAAGTGAATCCGCAAACAAGCGAGTGGCAGGCACGCTTCCTCTTGCAGCCTGGGCCATTCGCACAGCAGCCTGCTGCTCTGCCTTCGTTCTTATGCCCTTCGTAGCAGGTCGCGCTTTCGTTTTGCTGGAGACGAACAGTCGTCTGCTTCTCGCCCAGAGAGCGCGGGGCCGGCAGCGAAAGCCTCCAGGCTGCTGCTTCTGCCCAAACACGCCTGGGCTATGCACTTTCTCTCTCGGCGCTGGGTAGCAGCACATTCGCTCTGCCTTGTAGCCTGAATCTTAACGGAAAGCTTCTCGGCTACGTCTGGCACAGAGCACAGGTTGAGGTCAACGAGCTTCCCCAGAGCTTGCCCCCGAGGCGTGGAAACTTGGATTTGCAGCACCTTTCAGGGGTACTCTTCCTTCCTTTACAGCCTGCACAGCGCCGGCAGATGGCGGTGCTCTCTGCAGCCTTCTTCTCGCTTCCAAGTACCACAGGGCACCTTGCAGCCTTGCAGAGAGGCAAAGAGGCAGATAGACATCTCGCCCAGAAGAAGGTGCCAGGACGAAAAGGTGCTCGTCCTTTCCGCCCCTAGTCGCCCGGATTGTGGTGCTGTGTTGAAAGCCTTGGCCAGCCAAAGGCTAATGCAGCAAGTGCTTCTCTCCTGAAGCACTTGGCTGAGTGAGAGCTGCACACACGGTTTGGACACTGTAAAGCAGCAAGAGAAATGATTGTACCTCGAGCTGAGGAAAATCCCTGCCCAGAACCCTGTGCATGCGTGCACTATAGCCTCTGAAGAGCGGGACAGCTCCAAGCCATCGCTGGGCGTCACTTCTGTCCAGAGCACAGAAGACGAAGAACGAAGCAGCCGGGCACCGGGCTCATGCACTCAGTGCACCGAATTGCCTAAGTTCAGCACAAAGCTGCTTCACAAGCCCAGTCAGCTGAGAATGCTCCGGCTGCTTCCGAGAGTAAGGCGCAGCCCTTGCACTCCATCACACAAGCTGGCCAGAAACAGTTTCTTACAGCCGCACTGTTGCAGAGTCCACGCAGCTTGAGCGCACGCAGAAGGAGGCGTCCAGAAAGAAGGCGTTCTTCAAGTCCCCCTTCTCTAAGCAGCCTTGAAACTGAGCACAGCACACTGCGCCTAGGCAGCTTCTTTCTCCGAGAGACGTGCCCTCCTCACACCATGCACTCTCGCAGCTCCCTTGCCCACTTGCAGCAGCTGCTGCCAAAGAAAAAGGCTCCAGGAGTAGCAGCCACTGCTGGGCTGAACCTTCCCCTTGCCTCACGTCAAGCACCAGAAACTGTCCTCTGCACTCTGTCTTTCCCTTCTCCACCGCATCTACCACTGGCATCTCTGCATCTCCAAGCACGAAGCTAGCAGAATTGCTTCCAGGGAATAGTGGAAGAGAAATAGGTAGCAGCACAAGTAGCCGCGAGTTGAACTTTCTGCTTCCGACTGCTCAAGTGAATCCGCAAACAAGCGAGTGGCAGGCACGCTTCCTCTTGCAGCCTGGGCCATTCGCACAGCAGCCTGCTGCTCTGCCTTCGTTCTTATGCCCTTCGTAGCAGGTCGCGCTTTCGTTTTGCTGGAGACGAACAGTCGTCTGCTTCTCGCCCAGAGAGCGCGGGGCCGGCAGCGAAAGCCTCCAGGCTGCTGCTTCTGCCCAAACACGCCTGGGCTATGCACTTTCTCTCTCGGCGCTGGGTAGCAGCACATTCGCTCTGCCTTGTAGCCTGAATCTTAACGGAAAGCTTCTCGGCTACGTCTGGCACAGAGCACAGGTTGAGGTCAACGAGCTTCCCCAGAGCTTGCCCCCGAGGCGTGGAAACTTGGATTTGCAGCACCTTTCAGGGGTACTCTTCCTTCCTTTACAGCCTGCACAGCGCCGGCAGATGGCGGTGCTCTCTGCAGCCTTCTTCTCGCTTCCAAGTACCACAGGGCACCTTGCAGCCTTGCAGAGAGGCAAAGAGGCAGATAGACATCTCGCCCAGAAGAAGGTGCCAGGACGAAAAGGTGCTCGTCCTTTCCGCCCCTAGTCGCCCGGATTGTGGTGCTGTGTTGAAAGCCTTGGCCAGCCAAAGGCTAATGCAGCAAGTGCTTCTCTCCTGAAGCACTTGGCTGAGTGAGAGCTGCACACACGGTTTGGACACTGTAAAGCAGCAAGAGAAATGATTGTACCTCGAGCTGAGGAAAATCCCTGCCCAGAACCCTGTGCATGCGTGCACTATAGCCTCTGAAGAGCGGGACAGCTCCAAGCCATCGCTGGGCGTCACTTCTGTCCAGAGCACAGAAGGCGAAGAACGAAGCAGCCGGGCACCGGGCTCATGCACTCAGTGCACCGAATTGCCTAAGTTCAGCACAAAGCTGCTTCACAAGCCCAGTCAGCTGAGAATGCTCCGGCTGCTTCCGAGAGTAAGGCGCAGCCCTTGCACTCCATCACACAAGCTGGCCAGAAACAGTTTCTTACAGCCGCACTGTTGCAGAGTCCACGCAGCTTGAGCGCACGCAGAAGGAGGCGTCCAGAAAGAAGGCGTTCTTCAAGTCCCCCTTCTCTAAGCAGCCTTGAAACTGAGCACAGCACACTGCGCCTAGGCAGCTTCTTTCTCCGAGAGACGTGCCCTCCTCACACCATGCACTCTCGCAGCTCCCTTGCCCACTTGCAGCAGCTGCTGCCAAAGAAAAAGGCTCCAGGAGTAGCAGCCACTGCTGGGCTGAACCTTCCCCTTGCCTCACGTCAAGCACCAGAAACTGTCCTCTGCACTCTGTCTTTCCCTTCTCCACCGCATCTACCACTGGCATCTCTGCATCTCCAAGCACGAAGCTAGCAGAATTGCTTCCAGGGAATAGTGGAAGAGAAATAGGTAGCAGCACAAGTAGCCGCGAGTTGAACTTTCTGCTTCCGACTGCTCAAGTGAATCCGCAAACAAGCGAGTGGCAGGCACGCTTCCTCTTGCAGCCTGGGCCATTCGCACAGCAGCCTGCTGCTCTGCCTTCGTTCTTATGCCCTTCGTAGCAGGTCGCGCTTTCGTTTTGCTGGAGACGAACAGTCGTCTGCTTCTCGCCCAGAGAGCGCGGGGCCGGCAGCGAAAGCCTCCAGGCTGCTGCTTCTGCCCAAACACGCCTGGGCTATGCACTTTCTCTCTCGGCGCTGGGTAGCAGCACATTCGCTCTGCCTTGTAGCCTGAATCTTAACGGAAAGCTTCTCGGCTACGTCTGGCACAGAGCACAGGTTGAGGTCAACGAGCTTCCCCAGAGCTTGCCCCCGAGGCGTGGAAACTTGGATTTGCAGCACCTTTCAGGGGTACTCTTCCTTCCTTTACAGCCTGCACAGCGCCGGCAGATGGCGGTGCTCTCTGCAGCCTTCTTCTCGCTTCCAAGTACCACAGGGCACCTTGCAGCCTTGCAGAGAGGCAAAGAGGCAGATAGACATCTCGCCCAGAAGAAGGTGCCAGGACGAAAAGGTGCTCGTCCTTTCCGCCCCTAGTCGCCCGGATTGTGGTGCTGTGTTGAAAGCCTTGGCCAGCCAAAGGCTAATGCAGCAAGTGCTTCTCTCCTGAAGCACTTGGCTGAGTGAGAGCTGCACACACGGTTTGGACACTGTAAAGCAGCAAGAGAAATGATTGTACCTCGAGCTGAGGAAAATCCCTGCCCAGAACCCTGTGCATGCGTGCACTATAGCCTCTGAAGAGCGGGACAGCTCCAAGCCATCGCTGGGCGTCACTTCTGTCCAGAGCACAGAAGGCGAAGAACGAAGCAGCCGGGCACCGGGCTCATGCACTCAGTGCACCGAATTGCCTAAGTTCAGCACAAAGCTGCTTCACAAGCCCAGTCAGCTGAGAATGCTCCGGCTGCTTCCGAGAGTAAGGCGCAGCCCTTGCACTCCATCACACAAGCTGGCCAGAAACAGTTTCTTACAGCCGCACTGTTGCAGAGTCCACGCAGCTTGAGCGCACGCAGAAGGAGGCGTCCAGAAAGAAGGCGTTCTTCAAGTCCCCCTTCTCTAAGCAGCCTTGAAACTGAGCACAGCACACTGCGCCTAGGCAGCTTCTTTCTCCGAGAGACGTGCCCTCCTCACACCATGCACTCTCGCAGCTCCCTTGCCCACTTGCAGCAGCTGCTGCCAAAGAAAAAGGCTCCAGGAGTAGCAGCCACTGCTGGGCTGAACCTTCCCCTTGCCTCACGTCAAGCACCAGAAACTGTCCTCTGCACTCTGTCTTTCCCTTCTCCACCGCATCTACCACTGGCATCTCTGCATCTCCAAGCACGAAGCTAGCAGAATTGCTTCCAGGGAATAGTGGAAGAGAAATAGGTAGCAGCACAAGTAGCCGCGAGTTGAACTTTCTGCTTCCGACTGCTCAAGTGAATCCGCAAACAAGCGAGTGGCAGGCACGCTTCCTCTTGCAGCCTGGGCCATTCGCACAGCAGCCTGCTGCTCTGCCTTCGTTCTTATGCCCTTCGTAGCAGGTCGCGCTTTCGTTTTGCTGGAGACGAACAGTCGTCTGCTTCTCGCCCAGAGAGCGCGGGGCCGGCAGCGAAAGCCTCCAGGCTGCTGCTTCTGCCCAAACACGCCTGGGCTATGCACTTTCTCTCTCGGCGCTGGGTAGCAGCACATTCGCTCTGCCTTGTAGCCTGAATCTTAACGGAAAGCTTCTCGGCTACGTCTGGCACAGAGCACAGGTTGAGGTCAACGAGCTTCCCCAGAGCTTGCCCCCGAGGCGTGGAAACTTGGATTTGCAGCACCTTTCAGGGGTACTCTTCCTTCCTTTACAGCCTGCACAGCGCCGGCAGATGGCGGTGCTCTCTGCAGCCTTCTTCTCGCTTCCAAGTACCACAGGGCACCTTGCAGCCTTGCAGAGAGCAAAGAGGCAGATAGACATCTCGCCCAGAAGAAGGTGCCAGGACGAAAAGGTGCTCGTCCTTTCCGCCCCTAGTCGCCCGGATTGTGGTGCTGTGTTGAAAGCCTTGGCCAGCCAAAGGCTAATGCAGCAAGTGCTTCTCTCCTGAAGCACTTGGCTGAGTGAGAGCTGCACACACGGTTTGGACACTGTAAAGCAGCAAGAGAAATGATTGTACCTCGAGCTGAGGAAAATCCCTGCCCAGAACCCTGTGCATGCGTGCACTATAGCCTCTGAAGAGCGGGACAGCTCCAAGCCATCGCTGGGCGTCACTTCTGTCCAGAGCACAGAAGGCGAAGAACGAAGCAGCCGGGCACCGGGCTCATGCACTCAGTGCACCGAATTGCCTAAGTTCAGCACAAAGCTGCTTCACAAGCCCAGTCAGCTGAGAATGCTCCGGCTGCTTCCGAGAGTAAGGCGCAGCCCTTGCACTCCATCACACAAGCTGGCCAGAAACAGTTTCTTACAGCCGCACTGTTGCAGAGTCCACGCAGCTTGAGCGCACGCAGAAGGAGGCGTCCAGAAAGAAGGCGTTCTTCAAGTCCCCCTTCTCTAAGCAGCCTTGAAACTGAGCACAGCACACTGCGCCTAGGCAGCTTCTTTCTCCGAGAGACGTGCCCTCCTCACACCATGCACTCTCGCAGCTCCCTTGCCCACTTGCAGCAGCTGCTGCCAAAGAAAAAGGCTCCAGGAGTAGCAGCCACTGCTGGGCTGAACCTTCCCCTTGCCTCACGTCAAGCACCAGAAACTGTCCTCTGCACTCTGTCTTTCCCTTCTCCACCGCATCTACCACTGGCATCTCTGCATCTCCAAGCACGAAGCTAGCAGAATTGCTTCCAGGGAATAGTGGAAGAGAAATAGGTAGCAGCACAAGTAGCCGCGAGTTGAACTTTCTGCTTCCGACTGCTCAAGTGAATCCGCAAACAAGCGAGTGGCAGGCACGCTTCCTCTTGCAGCCTGGGCCATTCGCACAGCAGCCTGCTGCTCTGCCTTCGTTCTTATGCCCTTCGTAGCAGGTCGCGCTTTCGTTTTGCTGGAGACGAACAGTCGTCTGCTTCTCGCCCAGAGAGCGCGGGGCCGGCAGCGAAAGCCTCCAGGCTGCTGCTTCTGCCCAAACACGCCTGGGCTATACACTTTCTCTCTCGGCGCTGGGTAGCAGCACATTCGCTCTGCCTTGTAGCCTGAATCTTAACGGAAAGCTTCTCGGCTACGTCTGGCACAGAGCACAGGTTGAGGTCAACGAGCTTCCCCAGAGCTTGCCCCCGAGGCGTGGAAACTTGGATTTGCAGCACCTTTCAGGGGTACTCTTCCTTCCTTTACAGCCTGCACAGCGCCGGCAGATGGCGGTGCTCTCTGCAACCTTCTTCTCGCTTCCAAGTACCACAGGGCACCTTGCAGCCTTGCAGAGAGGCAAAGAGGCAGATAGACATCTCGCCCAGAAGAAGGTGCCAGGACGAAAAGGTGCTCGTCCTTTCCGCCCCTAGTCGCCCGGATTGTGGTGCTGTGTTGAAAGCCTTGGCCAGCCAAAGGCTAATGCAGCAAGTGCTTCTCTCCTGAAGCACTTGGCTGAGTGAGAGCTGCACACACGGTTTGGACACTGTAAAGCAGCAAGAGAAATGATTGTACCTCGAGCTGAGGAAAATCCCTGCCCAGAACCCTGTGCATGCGTGCACTATAGCCTCTGAAGAGCGGGACAGCTCCAAGCCATCGCTGGGCGTCACTTCTGTCCAGAGCACAGAAGGCGAAGAACGAAGCAGCCGGGCACCGGGCTCATGCACTCAGTGCACCGAATTGCCTAAGTTCAGCACAAAGCTGCTTCACAAGCCCAGTCAGCTGAGAATGCTCCGGCTGCTTCCGAGAGTAAGGCGCAGCCCTTGCACTCCATCACACAAGCTGGCCAGAAACAGTTTCTTACAGCCGCACTGTTGCAGAGTCCACGCAGCTTGAGCGCACGCAGAAGGAGGCGTCCAGAAAGAAGGCGTTCTTCAAGTCCCCCTTCTCTAAGCAGCCTTGAAACTGAGCACAGCACACTGCGCCTAGGCAGCTTCTTTCTCCGAGAGACGTGCCCTCCTCACACCATGCACTCTCGCAGCTCCCTTGCCCACTTGCAGCAGCTGCTGCCAAAGAAAAAGGCTCCAGGAGTAGCAGCCACTGCTGGGCTGAACCTTCCCCTTGCCTCACGTCAAGCACCAGAAACTGTCCTCTGCACTCTGTCTTTCCCTTCTCCACCGCATCTACCACTGGCATCTCTGCATCTCCAAGCACGAAGCTAGCAGAATTGCTTCCAGGGAATAGTGGAAGAGAAATAGGTAGCAGCACAAGTAGCCGCGAGTTGAACTTTCTGCTTCCGACTGCTCAAGTGAATCCGCAAACAAGCGAGTGGCAGGCACGCTTCCTCTTGCAGCCTGGGCCATTCGCACAGCAGCCTGCTGCTCTGCCTTCGTTCTTATGCCCTTCGTAGCAGGTCGCGCTTTCGTTTTGCTGGAGACGAACAGTCGTCTGCTTCTCGCCCAGAGAGCGCGGGGCCGGCAGCGAAAGCCTCCAGGCTGCTGCTTCTGCCCAAACACGCCTGGGCTATACACTTTCTCTCTCGGCGCTGGGTAGCAGCACATTCGCTCTGCCTTGTAGCCTGAATCTTAACGGAAAGCTTCTCGGCTACGTCTGGCACAGAGCACAGGTTGAGGTCAACGAGCTTCCCCAGAGCTTGCCCCCGAGGCGTGGAAACTTGGATTTGCAGCACCTTTCAGGGGTACTCTTCCTTCCTTTACAGCCTGCACAGCGCCGGCAGATGGCGGTGCTCTCTGCAACCTTCTTCTCGCTTCCAAGTACCACAGGGCACCTTGCAGCCTTGCAGAGAGGCAAAGAGGCAGATAGACATCTCGCCCAGAAGAAGGTGCCAGGACGAAAAGGTGCTCGTCCTTTCCGCCCCTAGTCGCCCGGATTGTGGTGCTGTGTTGAAAGCCTTGGCCAGCCAAAGGCTAATGCAGCAAGTGCTTCTCTCCTGAAGCACTTGGCTGAGTGAGAGCTGCACACACGGTTTGGACACTGTAAAGCAGCAAGAGAAATGATTGTACCTCGAGCTGAGGAAAATCCCTGCCCAGAACC
This sequence comes from Coloeus monedula, assembly GCF_965178545.1. Classification (NCBI taxonomy): domain Eukaryota; kingdom Metazoa; phylum Chordata; class Aves; order Passeriformes; family Corvidae; genus Coloeus; species Coloeus monedula. The sequence goes on from NW_028120296.1 coordinate 11,607, forward strand.
CTGTGCATGCGTGCACTATAGCCTCTGAAGAGCGGGACAGCTCCAAGCCATCGCTGGGCGTCACTTCTGTCCAGAGCACAGAAGGCGAAGAACGAAGCAGCCGGGCACCGGGCTCATGCACTCAGTGCACCGAATTGCCTAAGTTCAGCACAAAGCTGCTTCACAAGCCCAGTCAGCTGAGAATGCTCCGGCTGCTTCCGAGAGTAAGGCGCAGCCCTTGCACTCCATCACACAAGCTGGCCAGAAACAGTTTCTTACAGCCGCACTGTTGCAGAGTCCACGCAGCTTGAGCGCACGCAGAAGGAGGCGTCCAGAAAGAAGGCGTTCTTCAAGTCCCCCTTCTCTAAGCAGCCTTGAAACTGAGCACAGCACACTGCGCCTAGGCAGCTTCTTTCTCCGAGAGACGTGCCCTCCTCACACCATGCACTCTCGCAGCTCCCTTGCCCACTTGCAGCAGCTGCTGCCAAAGAAAAAGGCTCCAGGAGTAGCAGCCACTGCTGGGCTGAACCTTCCCCTTGCCTCACGTCAAGCACCAGAAACTGTCCTCTGCACTCTGTCTTTCCCTTCTCCACCGCATCTACCACTGGCATCTCTGCATCTCCAAGCACGAAGCTAGCAGAATTGCTTCCAGGGAATAGTGGAAGAGAAATAGGTAGCAGCACAAGTAGCCGCGAGTTGAACTTTCTGCTTCCGACTGCTCAAGTGAATCCGCAAACAAGCGAGTGGCAGGCACGCTTCCTCTTGCAGCCTGGGCCATTCGCACAGCAGCCTGCTGCTCTGCCTTCGTTCTTATGCCCTTCGTAGCAGGTCGCGCTTTCGTTTTGCTGGAGACGAACAGTCGTCTGCTTCTCGCCCAGAGAGCGCGGGGCCGGCAGCGAAAGCCTCCAGGCTGCTGCTTCTGCCCAAACACGCCTGGGCTATGCACTTTCTCTCTCGGCGCTGGGTAGCAGCACATTCGCTCTGCCTTGTAGCCTGAATCTTAACGGAAAGCTTCTCGGCTACGTCTGGCACAGAGCACAGGTTGAGGTCAACGAGCTTCCCCAGAGCTTGCCCCCGAGGCGTGGAAACTTGGATTTGCAGCACCTTTCAGGGGAACTCTTCCTTCCTTTACAGCCTGCACAGCGCCGGCAGATGGCGGTGCTCTCTGCAGCCTTCTTCTCGCTTCCAAGTACCACAGGGCACCTTGCAGCCTTGCAGAGAGCAAAGAGGCAGATAGACATCTCGCCCAGAAGAAGGTGCCAGGACGAAAAGGTGCTCGTCCTTTCCGCCCCTAGTCGCCCGGATTGTGGTGCTGTGTTGAAAGCCTTGGCCAGCCAAAGGCTAATGCAGCAAGTGCTTCTCTCCTGAAGCACTTGGCTGAGTGAGAGCTGCACACACGGTTTGGACACTGTAAAGCAGCAAGAGAAATGATTGTACCTCGAGCTGAGGAAAATCCCTGCCCAGAACCCTGTGCATGCGTGCACTATAGCCTCTGAAGAGCGGGACAGCTCCAAGCCATCGCTGGGCGTCACTTCTGTCCAGAGCACAGAAGGCGAAGAACGAAGCAGCCGGGCACCGGGCTCATGCACTCAGTGCACCGAATTGCCTAAGTTCAGCACAAAGCTGCTTCACAAGCCCAGTCAGCTGAGAATGCTCCGGCTGCTTCCGAGAGTAAGGCGCAGCCCTTGCACTCCATCACACAAGCTGGCCAGAAACAGTTTCTTACAGCCGCACTGTTGCAGAGTCCACGCAGCTTGAGCGCACGCAGAAGGAGGCGTCCAGAAAGAAGGCGTTCTTCAAGTCCCCCTTCTCTAAGCAGCCTTGAAACTGAGCACAGCACACTGCGCCTAGGCAGCTTCTTTCTCCGAGAGACGTGCCCTCCTCACACCATGCACTCTCGCAGCTCCCTTGCCCACTTGCAGCAGCTGCTGCCAAAGAAAAAGGCTCCAGGAGTAGCAGCCACTGCTGGGCTGAACCTTCCCCTTGCCTCACGTCAAGCACCAGAAACTGTCCTCTGCACTCTGTCTTTCCCTTCTCCACCGCATCTACCACTGGCATCTCTGCATCTCCAAGCACGAAGCTAGCAGAATTGCTTCCAGGGAATAGTGGAAGAGAAATAGGTAGCAGCACAAGTAGCCGCGAGTTGCACTTTCTGCTTCCGACTGCTCAAGTGAATCCGCAAACAAGCGAGTGGCAGGCACGCTTCCTCTTGCAGCCTGGGCCATTCGCACAGCAGCCTGCTGCTCTGCCTTCGTTCTTATGCCCTTCGTAGCAGGTCGCGCTTTCGTTTTGCTGGAGACGAACAGTCGTCTGCTTCTCGCCCAGAGAGCGCGGGGCCGGCAGCGAAAGCCTCCAGGCTGCTGCTTCTGCCCAAACACGCCTGGGCTATGCACTTTCTCTCTCGGCGCTGGGTAGCAGCACATTCGCTCTGCCTTGTAGCCTGAATCTTAACGGAAAGCTTCTCGGCTACGTCTGGCCCAGAGCACAGGTTGAGGTCAACGAGCTTCCCCAGAGCTTGCCCCCGAGGCGTGGAAACTTGGATTTGCAGCACCTTTCAGGGGAACTCTTCCTTCCTTTACAGCCTGCACAGCGCCGGCAGATGGCGGTGCTCTCTGCAGCCTTCTTCTCGCTTCCAAGTACCACAGGGCACCTTGCAGCCTTGCAGAGAGCAAAGAGGCAGATAGACATCTCGCCCAGAAGAAGGTGCCAGGACGAAAAGGTGCTCGTCCTTTCCGCCCCTAGTCGCCCGGATTGTGGTGCTGTGTTGAAAGCCTTGGCCAGCCAAAGGCTAATGCAGCAAGTGCTTCTCTCCTGAAGCACTTGGCTGAGTGAGAGCTGCACACACGGTTTGGACACTGTAAAGCAGCAAGAGAAATGATTGTACCTCGAGCTGAGGAAAATCCCTGCCCAGAACCCTGTGCATGCGTGCACTATAGCCTCTGAAGAGCGGGACAGCTCCAAGCCATCGCTGGGCGTCACTTCTGTCCAGAGCACAGAAGGCGAAGAACGAAGCAGCCGGGCACCGGGCTCATGCACTCAGTGCACCGAATTGCCTAAGTTCAGCACAAAGCTGCTTCACAAGCCCAGTCAGCTGAGAATGCTCCGGCTGCTTCCGAGAGTAAGGCGCAGCCCTTGCACTCCATCACACAAGCTGGCCAGAAACAGTTTCTTACAGCCGCACTGTTGCAGAGTCCACGCAGCTTGAGCGCACGCAGAAGGAGGCGTCCAGAAAGAAGGCGTTCTTCAAGTCCCCCTTCTCTAAGCAGCCTTGAAACTGAGCACAGCACACTGCGCCTAGGCAGCTTCTTTCTCCGAGAGACGTGCCCTCCTCACACCATGCACTCTCGCAGCTCCCTTGCCCACTTGCAGCAGCTGCTGCCAAAGAAAAAGGCTCCAGGAGTAGCAGCCACTGCTGGGCTGAACCTTCCCCTTGCCTCACGTCAAGCACCAGAAACTGTCCTCTGCACTCTGTCTTTCCCTTCTCCACCGCATCTACCACTGGCATCTCTGCATCTCCAAGCACGAAGCTAGCAGAATTGCTTCCAGGGAATAGTGGAAGAGAAATAGGTAGCAGCACAAGTAGCCGCGAGTTGAACTTTCTGCTTCCGACTGCTCAAGTGAATCCGCAAACAAGCGAGTGGCAGGCACGCTTCCTCTTGCAGCCTGGGCCATTCGCACAGCAGCCTGCTGCTCTGCCTTCGTTCTTATGCCCTTCGTAGCAGGTCGCGCTTTCGTTTTGCTGGAGACGAACAGTCGTCTGCTTCTCGCCCAGAGAGCGCGGGGCCGGCAGCGAAAGCCTCCAGGCTGCTGCTTCTGCCCAAACACGCCTGGGCTATGCACTTTCTCTCTCGGCGCTGGGTAGCAGCACATTCGCTCTGCCTTGTAGCCTGAATCTTAACGGAAAGCTTCTCGGCTACGTCTGGCCCAGAGCACAGGTTGAGGTCAACGAGCTTCCCCAGAGCTTGCCCCCGAGGCGTGGAAACTTGGATTTGCAGCACCTTTCAGGGGTACTCTTCCTTCCTTTACAGCCTGCACAGCGCCGGCAGATGGCGGTGCTCTCTGCAGCCTTCTTCTCGCTTCCAAGTACCACAGGGCACCTTGCAGCCTTGCAGAGAGGCAAAGAGGCAGATAGACATCTCGCCCAGAAGAAGGTGCCAGGACGAAAAGGTGCTCGTCCTTTCCGCCCCTAGTCGCCCGGATTGTGGTGCTGTGTTGAAAGCCTTGGCCAGCCAAAGGCTAATGCAGCAAGTGCTTCTCTCCTGAAGCACTTGGCTGAGTGAGAGCTGCACACACGGTTTGGACACTGTAAAGCAGCAAGAGAAATGATTGTACCTCGAGCTGAGGAAAATCCCTGCCCAGAACCCTGTGCATGCGTGCACTATAGCCTCTGAAGAGCGGGACAGCTCCAAGCCATCGCTGGGCGTCACTTCTGTCCAGAGCACAGAAGGCGAAGAACGAAGCAGCCGGGCACCGGGCTCATGCACTCAGTGCACCGAATTGCCTAAGTTCAGCACAAAGCTGCTTCACAAGCCCAGTCAGCTGAGAATGCTCCGGCTGCTTCCGAGAGTAAGGCGCAGCCCTTGCACTCCATCACACAAGCTGGCCAGAAACAGTTTCTTACAGCCGCACTGTTGCAGAGTCCACGCAGCTTGAGCGCACGCAGAAGGAGGCGTCCAGAAAGAAGGCGTTCTTCAAGTCCCCCTTCTCTAAGCAGCCTTGAAACTGAGCACAGCACACTGCGCCTAGGCAGCTTCTTTCTCCGAGAGACGTGCCCTCCTCACACCATGCACTCTCGCAGCTCCCTTGCCCACTTGCAGCAGCTGCTGCCAAAGAAAAAGGCTCCAGGAGTAGCAGCCACTGCTGGGCTGAACCTTCCCCTTGCCTCACGTCAAGCACCAGAAACTGTCCTCTGCACTCTGTCTTTCCCTTCTCCACCGCATCTACCACTGGCATCTCTGCATCTCCAAGCACGAAGCTAGCAGAATTGCTTCCAGGGAATAGTGGAAGAGAAATAGGTAGCAGCACAAGTAGCCGCGAGTTGAACTTTCTGCTTCCGACTGCTCAAGTGAATCCGCAAACAAGCGAGTGGCAGGCACGCTTCCTCTTGCAGCCTGGGCCATTCGCACAGCAGCCTGCTGCTCTGCCTTCGTTCTTATGCCCTTCGTAGCAGGTCGCGCTTTCGTTTTGCTGGAGACGAACAGTCGTCTGCTTCTCGCCCAGAGAGCGCGGGGCCGGCAGCGAAAGCCTCCAGGCTGCTGCTTCTGCCCAAACACGCCTGGGCTATGCACTTTCTCTCTCGGCGCTGGGTAGCAGCACATTCGCTCTGCCTTGTAGCCTGAATCTTAACGGAAAGCTTCTCGGCTACGTCTGGCACAGAGCACAGGTTGAGGTCAACGAGCTTCCCCAGAGCTTGCCCCCGAGGCGTGGAAACTTGGATTTGCAGCACCTTTCAGGGGTACTCTTCCTTCCTTTACAGCCTGCACAGCGCCGGCAGATGGCGGTGCTCTCTGCAGCCTTCTTCTCGCTTCCAAGTACCACAGGGCACCTTGCAGCCTTGCAGAGAGGCAAAGAGGCAGATAGACATCTCGCCCAGAAGAAGGTGCCAGGACGAAAAGGTGCTCGTCCTTTCCGCCCCTAGTCGCCCGGATTGTGGTGCTGTGTTGAAAGCCTTGGCCAGCCAAAGGCTAATGCAGCAAGTGCTTCTCTCCTGAAGCACTTGGCTGAGTGAGAGCTGCACACACGGTTTGGACACTGTAAAGCAGCAAGAGAAATGATTGTACCTCGAGCTGAGGAAAATCCCTGCCCAGAACCCTGTGCATGCGTGCACTATAGCCTCTGAAGAGCGGGACAGCTCCAAGCCATCGCTGGGCGTCACTTCTGTCCAGAGCACAGAAGGCGAAGAACGAAGCAGCCGGGCACCGGGCTCATGCACTCAGTGCACCGAATTGCCTAAGTTCAGCACAAAGCTGCTTCACAAGCCCAGTCAGCTGAGAATGCTCCGGCTGCTTCCGAGAGTAAGGCGCAGCCCTTGCACTCCATCACACAAGCTGGCCAGAAACAGTTTCTTACAGCCGCACTGTTGCAGAGTCCACGCAGCTTGAGCGCACGCAGAAGGAGGCGTCCAGAAAGAAGGCGTTCTTCAAGTCCCCCTTCTCTAAGCAGCCTTGAAACTGAGCACAGCACACTGCGCCTAGGCAGCTTCTTTCTCCGAGAGACGTGCCCTCCTCACACCATGCACTCTCGCAGCTCCCTTGCCCACTTGCAGCAGCTGCTGCCAAAGAAAAAGGCTCCAGGAGTAGCAGCCACTGCTGGGCTGAACCTTCCCCTTGCCTCACGTCAAGCACCAGAAACTGTCCTCTGCACTCTGTCTTTCCCTTCTCCACCGCATCTACCACTGGCATCTCTGCATCTCCAAGCACGAAGCTAGCAGAATTGCTTCCAGGGAATAGTGGAAGAGAAATAGGTAGCAGCACAAGTAGCCGCGAGTTGAACTTTCTGCTTCCGACTGCTCAAGTGAATCCGCAAACAAGCGAGTGGCAGGCACGCTTCCTCTTGCAGCCTGGGCCATTCGCACAGCAGCCTGCTGCTCTGCCTTCGTTCTTATGCCCTTCGTAGCAGGTCGCGCTTTCGTTTTGCTGGAGACGAACAGTCGTCTGCTTCTCGCCCAGAGAGCGCGGGGCCGGCAGCGAAAGCCTCCAGGCTGCTGCTTCTGCCCAAACACGCCTGGGCTATGCACTTTCTCTCTCGGCGCTGGGTAGCAGCACATTCGCTCTGCCTTGTAGCCTGAATCTTAACGGAAAGCTTCTCGGCTACGTCTGGCCCAGAGCACAGGTTGAGGTCAACGAGCTTCCCCAGAGCTTGCCCCCGAGGCGTGGAAACTTGGATTTGCAGCACCTTTCAGGGGAACTCTTCCTTCCTTTACAGCCTGCACAGCGCCGGCAGATGGCGGTGCTCTCTGCAGCCTTCTTCTCGCTTCCAAGTACCACAGGGCACCTTGCAGCCTTGCAGAGAGCAAAGAGGCAGATAGACATCTCGCCCAGAAGAAGGTGCCAGGACGAAAAGGTGCTCGTCCTTTCCGCCCCTAGTCGCCCGGATTGTGGTGCTGTGTTGAAAGCCTTGGCCAGCCAAAGGCTAATGCAGCAAGTGCTTCTCTCCTGAAGCACTTGGCTGAGTGAGAGCTGCACACACGGTTTGGACACTGTAAAGCAGCAAGAGAAATGATTGTACCTCGAGCTGAGGAAAATCCCTGCCCAGAACCCTGTGCATGCGTGCACTATAGCCTCTGAAGAGCGGGACAGCTCCAAGCCATCGCTGGGCGTCACTTCTGTCCAGAGCACAGAAGGCGAAGAACGAAGCAGCCGGGCACCGGGCTCATGCACTCAGTGCACCGAATTGCCTAAGTTCAGCACAAAGCTGCTTCACAAGCCCAGTCAGCTGAGAATGCTCCGGCTGCTTCCGAGAGTAAGGCGCAGCCCTTGCACTCCATCACACAAGCTGGCCAGAAACAGTTTCTTACAGCCGCACTGTTGCAGAGTCCACGCAGCTTGAGCGCACGCAGAAGGAGGCGTCCAGAAAGAAGGCGTTCTTCAAGTCCCCCTTCTCTAAGCAGCCTTGAAACTGAGCACAGCACACTGCGCCTAGGCAGCTTCTTTCTCCGAGAGACGTGCCCTCCTCACACCATGCACTCTCGCAGCTCCCTTGCCCACTTGCAGCAGCTGCTGCCAAAGAAAAAGGCTCCAGGAGTAGCAGCCACTGCTGGGCTGAACCTTCCCCTTGCCTCACGTCAAGCACCAGAAACTGTCCTCTGCACTCTGTCTTTCCCTTCTCCACCGCATCTACCACTGGCATCTCTGCATCTCCAAGCACGAAGCTAGCAGAATTGCTTCCAGGGAATAGTGGAAGAGAAATAGGTAGCAGCACAAGTAGCCGCGAGTTGAACTTTCTGCTTCCGACTGCTCAAGTGAATCCGCAAACAAGCGAGTGGCAGGCACGCTTCCTCTTGCAGCCTGGGCCATTCGCACAGCAGCCTGCTGCTCTGCCTTCGTTCTTATGCCCTTCGTAGCAGGTCGCGCTTTCGTTTTGCTGGAGACGAACAGTCGTCTGCTTCTCGCCCAGAGAGCGCGGGGCCGGCAGCGAAAGCCTCCAGGCTGCTGCTTCTGCCCAAACACGCCTGGGCTATACACTTTCTCTCTCGGCGCTGGGTAGCAGCACATTCGCTCTGCCTTGTAGCCTGAATCTTAACGGAAAGCTTCTCGGCTACGTCTGGCACAGAGCACAGGTTGAGGTCAACGAGCTTCCCCAGAGCTTGCCCCCGAGGCGTGGAAACTTGGATTTGCAGCACCTTTCAGGGGTACTCTTCCTTCCTTTACAGCCTGCACAGCGCCGGCAGATGGCGGTGCTCTCTGCAACCTTCTTCTCGCTTCCAAGTACCACAGGGCACCTTGCAGCCTTGCAGAGAGGCAAAGAGGCAGATAGACATCTCGCCCAGAAGAAGGTGCCAGGACGAAAAGGTGCTCGTCCTTTCCGCCCCTAGTCGCCCGGATTGTGGTGCTGTGTTGAAAGCCTTGGCCAGCCAAAGGCTAATGCAGCAAGTGCTTCTCTCCTGAAGCACTTGGCTGAGTGAGAGCTGCACACACGGTTTGGACACTGTAAAGCAGCAAGAGAAATGATTGTACCTCGAGCTGAGGAAAATCCCTGCCCAGAACCCTGTGCATGCGTGCACTATAGCCTCTGAAGAGCGGGACAGCTCCAAGCCATCGCTGGGCGTCACTTCTGTCCAGAGCACAGAAGGCGAAGAACGAAGCAGCCGGGCACCGGGCTCATGCACTCAGTGCACCGAATTGCCTAAGTTCAGCACAAAGCTGCTTCACAAGCCCAGTCAGCTGAGAATGCTCCGGCTGCTTCCGAGAGTAAGGCGCAGCCCTTGCACTCCATCACACAAGCTGGCCAGAAACAGTTTCTTACAGCCGCACTGTTGCAGAGTCCACGCAGCTTGAGCGCACGCAGAAGGAGGCGTCCAGAAAGAAGGCGTTCTTCAAGTCCCCCTTCTCTAAGCAGCCTTGAAACTGAGCACAGCACACTGCGCCTAGGCAGCTTCTTTCTCCGAGAGACGTGCCCTCCTCACACCATGCACTCTCGCAGCTCCCTTGCCCACTTGCAGCAGCTGCTGCCAAAGAAAAAGGCTCCAGGAGTAGCAGCCACTGCTGGGCTGAACCTTCCCCTTGCCTCACGTCAAGCACCAGAAACTGTCCTCTGCACTCTGTCTTTCCCTTCTCCACCGCATCTACCACTGGCATCTCTGCATCTCCAAGCACGAAGCTAGCAGAATTGCTTCCAGGGAATAGTGGAAGAGAAATAGGTAGCAGCACAAGTAGCCGCGAGTTGAACTTTCTGCTTCCGACTGCTCAAGTGAATCCGCAAACAAGCGAGTGGCAGGCACGCTTCCTCTTGCAGCCTGGGCCATTCGCACAGCAGCCTGCTGCTCTGCCTTCGTTCTTATGCCCTTCGTAGCAGGTCGCGCTTTCGTTTTGCTGGAGACGAACAGTCGTCTGCTTCTCGCCCAGAGAGCGCGGGGCCGGCAGCGAAAGCCTCCAGGCTGCTGCTTCTGCCCAAACACGCCTGGGCTATGCACTTTCTCTCTCGGCGCTGGGTAGCAGCACATTCGCTCTGCCTTGTAGCCTGAATCTTAACGGAAAGCTTCTCGGCTACGTCTGGCACAGAGCACAGGTTGAGGTCAACGAGCTTCCCCAGAGCTTGCCCCCGAGGCGTGGAAACTTGGATTTGCAGCACCTTTCAGGGGTACTCTTCCTTCCTTTACAGCCTGCACAGCGCCGGCAGATGGCGGTGCTCTCTGCAGCCTTCTTCTCGCTTCCAAGTACCACAGGGCACCTTGCAGCCTTGCAGAGAGGCAAAGAGGCAGATAGACATCTCGCCCAGAAGAAGGTGCCAGGACGAAAAGGTGCTCGTCCTTTCCGCCCCTAGTCGCCCGGATTGTGGTGCTGTGTTGAAAGCCTTGGCCAGCCAAAGGCTAATGCAGCAAGTGCTTCTCTCCTGAAGCACTTGGCTGAGTGAGAGCTGCACACACGGTTTGGACACTGTAAAGCAGCAAGAGAAATGATTGTACCTCGAGCTGAGGAAAATCCCTGCCCAGAACCCTGTGCATGCGTGCACTATAGCCTCTGAAGAGCGGGACAGCTCCAAGCCATCGCTGGGCGTCACTTCTGTCCAGAGCACAGAAGGCGAAGAACGAAGCAGCCGGGCACCGGGCTCATGCACTCAGTGCACCGAATTGCCTAAGTTCAGCACAAAGCTGCTTCACAAGCCCAGTCAGCTGAGAATGCTCCGGCTGCTTCCGAGAGTAAGGCGCAGCCCTTGCACTCCATCACACAAGCTGGCCAGAAACAGTTTCTTACAGCCGCACTGTTGCAGAGTCCACGCAGCTTGAGCGCACGCAGAAGGAGGCGTCCAGAAAGAAGGCGTTCTTCAAGTCCCCCTTCTCTAAGCAGCCTTGAAACTGAGCACAGCACACTGCGCCTAGGCAGCTTCTTTCTCCGAGAGACGTGCCCTCCTCACACCATGCACTCTCGCAGCTCCCTTGCCCACTTGCAGCAGCTGCTGCCAAAGAAAAAGGCTCCAGGAGTAGCAGCCACTGCTGGGCTGAACCTTCCCCTTGCCTCACGTCAAGCACCAGAAACTGTCCTCTGCACTCTGTCTTTCCCTTCTCCACCGCATCTACCACTGGCATCTCTGCATCTCCAAGCACGAAGCTAGCAGAATTGCTTCCAGGGAATAGTGGAAGAGAAATAGGTAGCAGCACAAGTAGCCGCGAGTTGAACTTTCTGCTTCCGACTGCTCAAGTGAATCCGCAAACAAGCGAGTGGCAGGCACGCTTCCTCTTGCAGCCTGGGCCATTCGCACAGCAGCCTGCTGCTCTGCCTTCGTTCTTATGCCCTTCGTAGCAGGTCGCGCTTTCGTTTTGCTGGAGACGAACAGTCGTCTGCTTCTCGCCCAGAGAGCGCGGGGCCGGCAGCGAAAGCCTCCAGGCTGCTGCTTCTGCCCAAACACGCCTGGGCTATGCACTTTCTCTCTCGGCGCTGGGTAGCAGCACATTCGCTCTGCCTTGTAGCCTGAATCTTAACGGAAAGCTTCTCGGCTACGTCTGGCACAGAGCACAGGTTGAGGTCAACGAGCTTCCCCAGAGCTTGCCCCCGAGGCGTGGAAACTTGGATTTGCAGCACCTTTCAGGGGTACTCTTCCTTCCTTTACAGCCTGCACAGCGCCGGCAGATGGCGGTGCTCTCTGCAGCCTTCTTCTCGCTTCCAAGTACCACAGGGCACCTTGCAGCCTTGCAGAGAGGCAAAGAGGCAGATAGACATCTCGCCCAGAAGAAGGTGCCAGGACGAAAAGGTGCTCGTCCTTTCCGCCCCTAGTCGCCCGGATTGTGGTGCTGTGTTGAAAGCCTTGGCCAGCCAAAGGCTAATGCAGCAAGTGCTTCTCTCCTGAAGCACTTGGCTGAGTGAGAGCTGCACACACGGTTTGGACACTGTAAAGCAGCAAGAGAAATGATTGTACCTCGAGCTGAGGAAAATCCCTGCCCAGAACCCTGTGCATGCGTGCACTATAGCCTCTGAAGAGCGGGACAGCTCCAAGCCATCGCTGGGCGTCACTTCTGTCCAGAGCACAGAAGGCGAAGAACGAAGCAGCCGGGCACCGGGCTCATGCACTCAGTGCACCGAATTGCCTAAGTTCAGCACAAAGCTGCTTCACAAGCCCAGTCAGCTGAGAATGCTCCGGCTGCTTCCGAGAGTAAGGCGCAGCCCTTGCACTCCATCACACAAGCTGGCCAGAAACAGTTTCTTACAGCCGCACTGTTGCAGAGTCCACGCAGCTTGAGCGCACGCAGAAGGAGGCGTCCAGAAAGAAGGCGTTCTTCAAGTCCCCCTTCTCTAAGCAGCCTTGAAACTGAGCACAGCACACTGCGCCTAGGCAGCTTCTTTCTCCGAGAGACGTGCCCTCCTCACACCATGCACTCTCGCAGCTCCCTTGCCCACTTGCAGCAGCTGCTGCCAAAGAAAAAGGCTCCAGGAGTAGCAGCCACTGCTGGGCTGAACCTTCCCCTTGCCTCACGTCAAGCACCAGAAACTGTCCTCTGCACTCTGTCTTTCCCTTCTCCACCGCATCTACCACTGGCATCTCTGCATCTCCAAGCACGAAGCTAGCAGAATTGCTTCCAGGGAATAGTGGAAGAGAAATAGGTAGCAGCACAAGTAGCCGCGAGTTGAACTTTCTGCTTCCGACTGCTCAAGTGAATCCGCAAACAAGCGAGTGGCAGGCACGCTTCCTCTTGCAGCCTGGGCCATTCGCACAGCAGCCTGCTGCTCTGCCTTCGTTCTTATGCCCTTCGTAGCAGGTCGCGCTTTCGTTTTGCTGGAGACGAACAGTCGTCTGCTTCTCGCCCAGAGAGCGCGGGGCCGGCAGCGAAAGCCTCCAGGCTGCTGCTTCTGCCCAAACACGCCTGGGCTATGCACTTTCTCTCTCGGCGCTGGGTAGCAGCACATTCGCTCTGCCTTGTAGCCTGAATCTTAACGGAAAGCTTCTCGGCTACGTCTGGCACAGAGCACAGGTTGAGGTCAACGAGCTTCCCCAGAGCTTGCCCCCGAGGCGTGGAAACTTGGATTTGCAGCACCTTTCAGGGGTACTCTTCCTTCCTTTACAGCCTGCACAGCGCCGGCAGATGGCGGTGCTCTCTGCAGCCTTCTTCTCGCTTCCAAGTACCACAGGGCACCTTGCAGCCTTGCAGAGAGCAAAGAGGCAGATAGACATCTCGCCCAGAAGAAGGTGCCAGGACGAAAAGGTGCTCGTCCTTTCCGCCCCTAGTCGCCCGGATTGTGGTGCTGTGTTGAAAGCCTTGGCCAGCCAAAGGCTAATGCAGCAAGTGCTTCTCTCCTGAAGCACTTGGCTGAGTGAGAGCTGCACACACGGTTTGGACACTGTAAAGCAGCAAGAGAAATGATTGTACCTCGAGCTGAGGAAAATCCCTGCCCAGAACCCTGTGCATGCGTGCACTATAGCCTCTGAAGAGCGGGACAGCTCCAAGCCATCGCTGGGCGTCACTTCTGTCCAGAGCACAGAAGGCGAAGAACGAAGCAGCCGGGCACCGGGCTCATGCACTCAGTGCACCGAATTGCCTAAGTTCAGCACAAAGCTGCTTCACAAGCCCAGTCAGCTGAGAATGCTCCGGCTGCTTCCGAGAGTAAGGCGCAGCCCTTGCACTCCATCACACAAGCTGGCCAGAAACAGTTTCTTACAGCCGCACTGTTGCAGAGTCCACGCAGCTTGAGCGCACGCAGAAGGAGGCGTCCAGAAAGAAGGCGTTCTTCAAGTCCCCCTTCTCTAAGCAGCCTTGAAACTGAGCACAGCACACTGCGCCTAGGCAGCTTCTTTCTCCGAGAGACGTGCCCTCCTCACACCATGCACTCTCGCAGCTCCCTTGCCCACTTGCAGCAGCTGCTGCCAAAGAAAAAGGCTCCAGGAGTAGCAGCCACTGCTGGGCTGAACCTTCCCCTTGCCTCACGTCAAGCACCAGAAACTGTCCTCTGCACTCTGTCTTTCCCTTCTCCACCGCATCTACCACTGGCATCTCTGCATCTCCAAGCACGAAGCTAGCAGAATTGCTTCCAGGGAATAGTGGAAGAGAAATAGGTAGCAGCACAAGTAGCCGCGAGTTGAACTTTCTGCTTCCGACTGCTCAAGTGAATCCGCAAACAAGCGAGTGGCAGGCACGCTTCCTCTTGCAGCCTGGGCCATTCGCACAGCAGCCTGCTGCTCTGCCTTCGTTCTTATGCCCTTCGTAGCAGGTCGCGCTTTCGTTTTGCTGGAGACGAACAGTCGTCTGCTTCTCGCCCAGAGAGCGCGGGGCCGGCAGCGAAAGCCTCCAGGCTGCTGCTTCTGCCCAAACACGCCTGGGCTATACACTTTCTCTCTCGGCGCTGGGTAGCAGCACATTCGCTCTGCCTTGTAGCCTGAATCTTAACGGAAAGCTTCTCGGCTACGTCTGGCACAGAGCACAGGTTGAGGTCAACGAGCTTCCCCAGAGCTTGCCCCCGAGGCGTGGAAACTTGGATTTGCAGCACCTTTCAGGGGTACTCTTCCTTCCTTTACAGCCTGCACAGCGCCGGCAGATGGCGGTGCTCTCTGCAACCTTCTTCTCGCTTCCAAGTACCACAGGGCACCTTGCAGCCTTGCAGAGAGGCAAAGAGGCAGATAGACATCTCGCCCAGAAGAAGGTGCCAGGACGAAAAGGTGCTCGTCCTTTCCGCCCCTAGTCGCCCGGATTGTGGTGCTGTGTTGAAAGCCTTGGCCAGCCAAAGGCTAATGCAGCAAGTGCTTCTCTCCTGAAGCACTTGGCTGAGTGAGAGCTGCACACACGGTTTGGACACTGTAAAGCAGCAAGAGAAATGATTGTACCTCGAGCTGAGGAAAATCCCTGCCCAGAACCCTGTGCATGCGTGCACTATAGCCTCTGAAGAGCGGGACAGCTCCAAGCCATCGCTGGGCGTCACTTCTGTCCAGAGCACAGAAGGCGAAGAACGAAGCAGCCGGGCACCGGGCTCATGCACTCAGTGCACCGAATTGCCTAAGTTCAGCACAAAGCTGCTTCACAAGCCCAGTCAGCTGAGAATGCTCCGGCTGCTTCCGAGAGTAAGGCGCAGCCCTTGCACTCCATCACACAAGCTGGCCAGAAACAGTTTCTTACAGCCGCACTGTTGCAGAGTCCACGCAGCTTGAGCGCACGCAGAAGGAGGCGTCCAGAAAGAAGGCGTTCTTCAAGTCCCCCTTCTCTAAGCAGCCTTGAAACTGAGCACAGCACACTGCGCCTAGGCAGCTTCTTTCTCCGAGAGACGTGCCCTCCTCACACCATGCACTCTCGCAGCTCCCTTGCCCACTTGCAGCAGCTGCTGCCAAAGAAAAAGGCTCCAGGAGTAGCAGCCACTGCTGGGCTGAACCTTCCCCTTGCCTCACGTCAAGCACCAGAAACTGTCCTCTGCACTCTGTCTTTCCCTTCTCCACCGCATCTACCACTGGCATCTCTGCATCTCCAAGCACGAAGCTAGCAGAATTGCTTCCAGGGAATAGTGGAAGAGAAATAGGTAGCAGCACAAGTAGCCGCGAGTTGAACTTTCTGCTTCCGACTGCTCAAGTGAATCCGCAAACAAGCGAGTGGCAGGCACGCTTCCTCTTGCAGCCTGGGCCATTCGCACAGCAGCCTGCTGCTCTGCCTTCGTTCTTATGCCCTTCGTAGCAGGTCGCGCTTTCGTTTTGCTGGAGACGAACAGTCGTCTGCTTCTCGCCCAGAGAGCGCGGGGCCGGCAGCGAAAGCCTCCAGGCTGCTGCTTCTGCCCAAACACGCCTGGGCTATGCACTTTCTCTCTCGGCGCTGGGTAGCAGCACATTCGCTCTGCCTTGTAGCCTGAATCTTAACGGAAAGCTTCTCGGCTACGTCTGGCACAGAGCACAGGTTGAGGTCAACGAGCTTCCCCAGAGCTTGCCCCCGAGGCGTGGAAACTTGGATTTGCAGCACCTTTCAGGGGAACTCTTCCTTCCTTTACAGCCTGCACAGCGCCGGCAGATGGCGGTGCTCTCTGCAGCCTTCTTCTCGCTTCCAAGTACCACAGGGCACCTTGCAGCCTTGCAGAGAGCAAAGAGGCAGATAGACATCTCGCCCAGAAGAAGGTGCCAGGACGAAAAGGTGCTCGTCCTTTCCGCCCCTAGTCGCCCGGATTGTGGTGCTGTGTTGAAAGCCTTGGCCAGCCAAAGGCTAATGCAGCAAGTGCTTCTCTCCTGAAGCACTTGGCTGAGTGAGAGCTGCACACACGGTTTGGACACTGTAAAGCAGCAAGAGAAATGATTGTACCTCGAGCTGAGGAAAATCCCTGCCCAGAACCCTGTGCATGCGTGCACTATAGCCTCTGAAGAGCGGGACAGCTCCAAGCCATCGCTGGGCGTCACTTCTGTCCAGAGCACAGAAGGCGAAGAACGAAGCAGCCGGGCACCGGGCTCATGCACTCAGTGCACCGAATTGCCTAAGTTCAGCACAAAGCTGCTTCACAAGCCCAGTCAGCTGAGAATGCTCCGGCTGCTTCCGAGAGTAAGGCGCAGCCCTTGCACTCCATCACACAAGCTGGCCAGAAACAGTTTCTTACAGCCGCACTGTTGCAGAGTCCACGCAGCTTGAGCGCACGCAGAAGGAGGCGTCCAGAAAGAAGGCGTTCTTCAAGTCCCCCTTCTCTAAGCAGCCTTGAAACTGAGCACAGCACACTGCGCCTAGGCAGCTTCTTTCTCCGAGAGACGTGCCCTCCTCACACCATGCACTCTCGCAGCTCCCTTGCCCACTTGCAGCAGCTGCTGCCAAAGAAAAAGGCTCCAGGAGTAGCAGCCACTGCTGGGCTGAACCTTCCCCTTGCCTCACGTCAAGCACCAGAAACTGTCCTCTGCACTCTGTCTTTCCCTTCTCCACCGCATCTACCACTGGCATCTCTGCATCTCCAAGCACGAAGCTAGCAGAATTGCTTCCAGGGAATAGTGGAAGAGAAATAGGTAGCAGCACAAGTAGCCGCGAGTTGCACTTTCTGCTTCCGACTGCTCAAGTGAATCCGCAAACAAGCGAGTGGCAGGCACGCTTCCTCTTGCAGCCTGGGCCATTCGCACAGCAGCCTGCTGCTCTGCCTTCGTTCTTATGCCCTTCGTAGCAGGTCGCGCTTTCGTTTTGCTGGAGACGAACAGTCGTCTGCTTCTCGCCCAGAGAGCGCGGGGCCGGCAGCGAAAGCCTCCAGGCTGCTGCTTCTGCCCAAACACGCCTGGGCTATGCACTTTCTCTCTCGGCGCTGGGTAGCAGCACATTCGCTCTGCCTTGTAGCCTGAATCTTAACGGAAAGCTTCTCGGCTACGTCTGGCCCAGAGCACAGGTTGAGGTCAACGAGCTTCCCCAGAGCTTGCCCCCGAGGCGTGGAAACTTGGATTTGCAGCACCTTTCAGGGGAACTCTTCCTTCCTTTACAGCCTGCACAGCGCCGGCAGATGGCGGTGCTCTCTGCAGCCTTCTTCTCGCTTCCAAGTACCACAGGGCACCTTGCAGCCTTGCAGAGAGCAAAGAGGCAGATAGACATCTCGCCCAGAAGAAGGTGCCAGGACGAAAAGGTGCTCGTCCTTTCCGCCCCTAGTCGCCCGGATTGTGGTGCTGTGTTGAAAGCCTTGGCCAGCCAAAGGCTAATGCAGCAAGTGCTTCTCTCCTGAAGCACTTGGCTGAGTGAGAGCTGCACACACGGTTTGGACACTGTAAAGCAGCAAGAGAAATGATTGTACCTCGAGCTGAGGAAAATCCCTGCCCAGAACCCTGTGCATGCGTGCACTATAGCCTCTGAAGAGCGGGACAGCTCCAAGCCATCGCTGGGCGTCACTTCTGTCCAGAGCACAGAAGGCGAAGAACGAAGCAGCCGGGCACCGGGCTCATGCACTCAGTGCACCGAATTGCCTAAGTTCAGCACAAAGCTGCTTCACAAGCCCAGTCAGCTGAGAATGCTCCGGCTGCTTCCGAGAGTAAGGCGCAGCCCTTGCACTCCATCACACAAGCTGGCCAGAAACAGTTTCTTACAGCCGCACTGTTGCAGAGTCCACGCAGCTTGAGCGCACGCAGAAGGAGGCGTCCAGAAAGAAGGCGTTCTTCAAGTCCCCCTTCTCTAAGCAGCCTTGAAACTGAGCACAGCACACTGCGCCTAGGCAGCTTCTTTCTCCGAGAGACGTGCCCTCCTCACACCATGCACTCTCGCAGCTCCCTTGCCCACTTGCAGCAGCTGCTGCCAAAGAAAAAGGCTCCAGGAGTAGCAGCCACTGCTGGGCTGAACCTTCCCCTTGCCTCACGTCAAGCACCAGAAACTGTCCTCTGCACTCTGTCTTTCCCTTCTCCACCGCATCTACCACTGGCATCTCTGCATCTCCAAGCACGAAGCTAGCAGAATTGCTTCCAGGGAATAGTGGAAGAGAAATAGGTAGCAGCACAAGTAGCCGCGAGTTGAACTTTCTGCTTCCGACTGCTCAAGTGAATCCGCAAACAAGCGAGTGGCAGGCACGCTTCCTCTTGCAGCCTGGGCCATTCGCACAGCAGCCTGCTGCTCTGCCTTCGTTCTTATGCCCTTCGTAGCAGGTCGCGCTTTCGTTTTGCTGGAGACGAACAGTCGTCTGCTTCTCGCCCAGAGAGCGCGGGGCCGGCAGCGAAAGCCTCCAGGCTGCTGCTTCTGCCCAAACACGCCTGGGCTATGCACTTTCTCTCTCGGCGCTGGGTAGCAGCACATTCGCTCTGCCTTGTAGCCTGAATCTTAACGGAAAGCTTCTCGGCTACGTCTGGCCCAGAGCACAGGTTGAGGTCAACGAGCTTCCCCAGAGCTTGCCCCCGAGGCGTGGAAACTTGGATTTGCAGCACCTTTCAGGGGAACTCTTCCTTCCTTTACAGCCTGCACAGCGCCGGCAGATGGCGGTGCTCTCTGCAGCCTTCTTCTCGCTTCCAAGTACCACAGGGCACCTTGCAGCCTTGCAGAGAGCAAAGAGGCAGATAGACATCTCGCCCAGAAGAAGGTGCCAGGACGAAAAGGTGCTCGTCCTTTCCGCCCCTAGTCGCCCGGATTGTGGTGCTGTGTTGAAAGCCTTGGCCAGCCAAAGGCTAATGCAGCAAGTGCTTCTCTCCTGAAGCACTTGGCTGAGTGAGAGCTGCACACACGGTTTGGACACTGTAAAGCAGCAAGAGAAATGATTGTACCTCGAGCTGAGGAAAATCCCTGCCCAGAACCCTGTGCATGCGTGCACTATAGCCTCTGAAGAGCGGGACAGCTCCAAGCCATCGCTGGGCGTCACTTCTGTCCAGAGCACAGAAGGCGAAGAACGAAGCAGCCGGGCACCGGGCTCATGCACTCAGTGCACCGAATTGCCTAAGTTCAGCACAAAGCTGCTTCACAAGCCCAGTCAGCTGAGAATGCTCCGGCTGCTTCCGAGAGTAAGGCGCAGCCCTTGCACTCCATCACACAAGCTGGCCAGAAACAGTTTCTTACAGCCGCACTGTTGCAGAGTCCACGCAGCTTGAGCGCACGCAGAAGGAGGCGTCCAGAAAGAAGGCGTTCTTCAAGTCCCCCTTCTCTAAGCAGCCTTGAAACTGAGCACAGCACACTGCGCCTAGGCAGCTTCTTTCTCCGAGAGACGTGCCCTCCTCACACCATGCACTCTCGCAGCTCCCTTGCCCACTTGCAGCAGCTGCTGCCAAAGAAAAAGGCTCCAGGAGTAGCAGCCACTGCTGGGCTGAACCTTCCCCTTGCCTCACGTCAAGCACCAGAAACTGTCCTCTGCACTCTGTCTTTCCCTTCTCCACCGCATCTACCACTGGCATCTCTGCATCTCCAAGCACGAAGCTAGCAGAATTGCTTCCAGGGAATAGTGGAAGAGAAATAGGTAGCAGCACAAGTAGCCGCGAGTTGAACTTTCTGCTTCCGACTGCTCAAGTGAATCCGCAAACAAGCGAGTGGCAGGCACGCTTCCTCTTGCAGCCTGGGCCATTCGCACAGCAGCCTGCTGCTCTGCCTTCGTTCTTATGCCCTTCGTAGCAGGTCGCGCTTTCGTTTTGCTGGAGACGAACAGTCGTCTGCTTCTCGCCCAGAGAGCGCGGGGCCGGCAGCGAAAGCCTCCAGGCTGCTGCTTCTGCCCAAACACGCCTGGGCTATGCACTTTCTCTCTCGGCGCTGGGTAGCAGCACATTCGCTCTGCCTTGTAGCCTGAATCTTAACGGAAAGCTTCTCGGCTACGTCTGGCCCAGAGCACAGGTTGAGGTCAACGAGCTTCCCCAGAGCTTGCCCCCGAGGCGTGGAAACTTGGATTTGCAGCACCTTTCAGGGGAACTCTTCCTTCCTTTACAGCCTGCACAGCGCCGGCAGATGGCGGTGCTCTCTGCAGCCTTCTTCTCGCTTCCAAGTACCACAGGGCACCTTGCAGCCTTGCAGAGAGCAAAGAGGCAGATAGACATCTCGCCCAGAAGAAGGTGCCAGGACGAAAAGGTGCTCGTCCTTTCCGCCCCTAGTCGCCCGGATTGTGGTGCTGTGTTGAAAGCCTTGGCCAGCCAAAGGCTAATGCAGCAAGTGCTTCTCTCCTGAAGCACTTGGCTGAGTGAGAGCTGCACACACGGTTTGGACACTGTAAAGCAGCAAGAGAAATGATTGTACCTCGAGCTGAGGAAAATCCCTGCCCAGAACCCTGTGCATGCGTGCACTATAGCCTCTGAAGAGCGGGACAGCTCCAAGCCATCGCTGGGCGTCACTTCTGTCCAGAGCACAGAAGGCGAAGAACGAAGCAGCCGGGCACCGGGCTCATGCACTCAGTGCACCGAATTGCCTAAGTTCAGCACAAAGCTGCTTCACAAGCCCAGTCAGCTGAGAATGCTCCGGCTGCTTCCGAGAGTAAGGCGCAGCCCTTGCACTCCATCACACAAGCTGGCCAGAAACAGTTTCTTACAGCCGCACTGTTGCAGAGTCCACGCAGCTTGAGCGCACGCAGAAGGAGGCGTCCAGAAAGAAGGCGTTCTTCAAGTCCCCCTTCTCTAAGCAGCCTTGAAACTGAGCACAGCACACTGCGCCTAGGCAGCTTCTTTCTCCGAGAGACGTGCCCTCCTCACACCATGCACTCTCGCAGCTCCCTTGCCCACTTGCAGCAGCTGCTGCCAAAGAAAAAGGCTCCAGGAGTAGCAGCCACTGCTGGGCTGAACCTTCCCCTTGCCTCACGTCAAGCACCAGAAACTGTCCTCTGCACTCTGTCTTTCCCTTCTCCACCGCATCTACCACTGGCATCTCTGCATCTCCAAGCACGAAGCTAGCAGAATTGCTTCCAGGGAATAGTGGAAGAGAAATA
>NW_028120295.1:0-32453 GCF_965178545.1 Coloeus monedula
AGCTTGGACTCGGTGAAACAGCAAGAAAATGCTTGTAGTACGTCGAGCTGAAGGAAAATCCCCGCACAGCACCCTGTGGCTGCGTGCAGCGTTGACGCTGAAGAGCGGCAAAGCTCCAAGCCACGGCTGGGCTTCACTTCTGTCCAGAGCACAGAAGGCGAAGAAGCAAGCAGCTGGGCACCGGGCTCATGTACTCGGGGGAGCCAATTTCAAATGGCCAGCCAAGAGCTGCTTCACGAGCAGCTGCAGCTGAGAATGCTCTGGCTGCTTCCGAAAGGAAGGCGCAGCCCTTGCACTCGTGGACACAAGCTGGCCAGAAGCAGCTTCCTAAACCTTCCGTGCTGCAGAGTGCATGCAGCTGGAGCACAGGCAGAAGGAGGCGTCCAGAAAGAAGGCGTTCTTCAAGTACCCCCCCCTCCTCCAGGCAGCCTTGAAACTGAGCACAACACACCGCGCCTCGGCAGCTTCCTTCTCCCATAGACGGACCGTCCCCTTCTTCACTCTCGCACCTCCCTTGCCCACTTGCAGCAGCTGCTGCCAAAGAAAAAGGCTCCAGCAGTCAAAGCCTCTGCTGGGCTGCACTTTCATTTCCCCTTGCCTCACGTCAAAGCAGCAGAAACTCTCGGCTGCACTCTGTATTTCCAGTCCCCGCTGCATCTACCACTGTCAGCTCTGCATCTCCAAGCATAAACTTGGGCACAATGCTTTCCAGGGAAAGCTGGAAGAGAAATAGGTAGCAGCGCAAGTAGCCGCAGGTGGAACTTTCTGGTTTCAAGTGCTAACGTGAATCCGCACACAAGCGAGAGGCAGCCACGCTTCCTCTTGCAGCCTGTGCCATGCGCATAGCAGCTCCGTGCTCTGCGCCTTCATTGTGCCGGAGTGGAAGCGGTGTCTACTTGTCGCCCAGAGAGCGCGGTGCCGGCAGAGAAATGCTCCAGGCTGCTGCCTCTGCCCAAACACGCCTGGGCTCTGCACTTTCTCGCTCAGCGCTAGGGAGCAGCACATTCGCTCTGCCTTGCAGCCTGAATCTGAACGGAAAGCTTCTCAGCTACGTCTCGCCCAGAGAACAGTTGTAGGTCAACGAGCTCACCCGGAGCTTACCCTCGACGCGTGGAAGCCTGTATTTGCAGCACATCCTAGTGGTAGTAGCCCTCTTTGCTTTCCAGCCTGCAACAGCGCCGGCAGATCGCGGTGCTCTCTGCACCTGCCTTCTCACTTCCAAGTACCACCGCCGAGCTTACAGCCTTGCAGGGAGCCCAGAGGCGGATAGGCGTGTCGCCCAGAAGAACGTGGCAGGACGAAAAGATGCTCTTCCTTTCTCCTGCTCCTTGCCCGAATTGGGGTGCTGTGTTGAAAGCCTTGCGCAGCGAAAAGCTACTGCAGCGAGTGTTTCTCTCCAAACGCGTTTCGCTGAGCGAGAGCTCCACGGACAGCTTGGACTCGGTGAAACAGCAAGAAAATGCTTGTAGTACGTCGAGCTGAAGGAAAATCCCCGCACAGCACCCTGTGGCTGCGTGCAGCGTTGACGCTGAAGAGCGGCAAAGCTCCAAGCCACGGCTGGGCTTCACTTCTGTCCAGAGCACAGAAGGCGAAGAAGCAAGCAGCTGGGCACCGGGCTCATGTACTCGGGGGAGCCAATTTCAAATGGCCAGCCAAGAGCTGCTTCACGAGCAGCTGCAGCTGAGAATGCTCTGGCTGCTTCCGAAAGGAAGGCGCAGCCCTTGCACTCGTGGACACAAGCTGGCCAGAAGCAGCTTCCTAAACCTTCCGTGCTGCAGAGTGCATGCAGCTGGAGCACAGGCAGAAGGAGGCGTCCAGAAAGAAGGCGTTCTTCAAGTACCCCCCCCTCCTCCAGGCAGCCTTGAAACTGAGCACAACACACCGCGCCTCGGCAGCTTCCTTCTCCCATAGACGGACCGTCCCCTTCTTCACTCTCGCACCTCCCTTGCCCACTTGCAGCAGCTGCTGCCAAAGAAAAAGGCTCCAGCAGTCAAAGCCTCTGCTGGGCTGCACTTTCATTTCCCCTTGCCTCACGTCAAAGCAGCAGAAACTCTCGGCTGCACTCTGTATTTCCAGTCCCCGCTGCATCTACCACTGTCAGCTCTGCATCTCCAAGCATAAACTTGGGCACAATGCTTTCCAGGGAAAGCTGGAAGAGAAATAGGTAGCAGCGCAAGTAGCCGCAGGTGGAACTTTCTGGTTTCAAGTGCTAACGTGAATCCGCACACAAGCGAGAGGCAGCCACGCTTCCTCTTGCAGCCTGTGCCATGCGCATAGCAGCTCCGTGCTCTGCGCCTTCATTGTGCCGGAGTGGAAGCGGTGTCTACTTGTCGCCCAGAGAGCGCGGTGCCGGCAGAGAAATGCTCCAGGCTGCTGCCTCTGCCCAAACACGCCTGGGCTCTGCACTTTCTCGCTCAGCGCTAGGGAGCAGCACATTCGCTCTGCCTTGCAGCCTGAATCTGAACGGAAAGCTTCTCAGCTACGTCTCGCCCAGAGAACAGTTGTAGGTCAACGAGCTCACCCGGAGCTTACCCTCGACGCGTGGAAGCCTGTATTTGCAGCACATCCTAGTGGTAGTAGCCCTCTTTGCTTTCCAGCCTGCAACAGCGCCGGCAGATCGCGGTGCTCTCTGCACCTGCCTTCTCACTTCCAAGTACCACCGCCGAGCTTACAGCCTTGCAGGGAGCCCAGAGGCGGATAGGCGTGTCGCCCAGAAGAACGTGGCAGGACGAAAAGATGCTCTTCCTTTCTCCTGCTCCTTGCCCGAATTGGGGTGCTGTGTTGAAAGCCTTGCGCAGCGAAAAGCTACTGCAGCGAGTGTTTCTCTCCAAACGCGTTTCGCTGAGCGAGAGCTCCACGGACAGCTTGGACTCGGTGAAACAGCAAGAAAATGCTTGTAGTACGTCGAGCTGAAGGAAAATCCCCGCACAGCACCCTGTGGCTGCGTGCAGCGTTGACGCTGAAGAGCGGCAAAGCTCCAAGCCACGGCTGGGCTTCACTTCTGTCCAGAGCACAGAAGGCGAAGAAGCAAGCAGCTGGGCACCGGGCTCATGTACTCGGGGGAGCCAATTTCAAATGGCCAGCCAAGAGCTGCTTCACGAGCAGCTGCAGCTGAGAATGCTCTGGCTGCTTCCGAAAGGAAGGCGCAGCCCTTGCACTCGTGGACACAAGCTGGCCAGAAGCAGCTTCCTAAACCTTCCGTGCTGCAGAGTGCATGCAGCTGGAGCACAGGCAGAAGGACGCGTCCAGAAAGAAGGCGTTCTTCAAGTACCCCCCCCTCCTCCAGGCAGCCTTGAAACTGAGCACAACACACCGCGCCTCGGCAGCTTCCTTCTCCCATAGACGGACCGTCCCCTTCTTCACTCTCGCACCTCCCTTGCCCACTTGCAGCAGCTGCTGCCAAAGAAAAAGGCTCCAGCAGTCAAAGCCTCTGCTGGGCTGCACTTTCATTTCCCCTTGCCTCACGTCAAAGCAGCAGAAACTCTCGGCTGCACTCTCTATTTCCAGTCCCCGCTGCATCTACCACTGTCAGCTCTGCATCTCCAAGCATAAACTTGGGCACAATGCTTTCCAGGGAAAGCTGGAAGAGAAATAGGTAGCAGCGCAAGTAGCCGCAGGTGGAACTTTCTGGTTTCAAGTGCTAACGTGAATCCGCACACAAGCGAGAGGCAGCCACGCTTCCTCTTGCAGCCTGTGCCATGCGCATAGCAGCTCCGTGCTCTGCGCCTTCATTGTGCCGGAGTGGAAGCGGTGTCTACTTGTCGCCCAGAGAGCGCGGTGCCGGCAGAGAAATGCTCCAGGCTGCTGCCTCTGCCCAAACACGCCTGGGCTCTGCACTTTCTCGCTCAGCGCTAGGGAGCAGCACATTCGCTCTGCCTTGCAGCCTGAATCTGAACGGAAAGCTTCTCAGCTACGTCTCGCCCAGAGAACAGTTGTAGGTCAACGAGCTCACCCGGAGCTTACCCTCGACGCGTGGAAGCCTGTATTTGCAGCACATCCTAGTGGTAGTAGCCCTCTTTGCTTTCCAGCCTGCAACAGCGCCGGCAGATCGCGGTGCTCTCTGCACCTGCCTTCTCACTTCCAAGTACCACCGCCGAGCTTACAGCCTTGCAGGGAGCCCAGAGGCGGATAGGCGTGTCGCCCAGAAGAACGTGGCAGGACGAAAAGATGCTCTTCCTTTCTCCTGCTCCTTGCCCGAATTGGGGTGCTGTGTTGAAAGCCTTGCGCAGCGAAAAGCTACTGCAGCGAGTGTTTCTCTCCAAACGCGTTTCGCTGAGCGAGAGCTCCACGGACAGCTTGGACTCGGTGAAACAGCAAGAAAATGCTTGTAGTACGTCGAGCTGAAGGAAAATCCCCGCACAGCACCCTGTGGCTGCGTGCAGCGTTGACGCTGAAGAGCGGCAAAGCTCCAAGCCACGGCTGGGCTTCACTTCTGTCCAGAGCACAGAAGGCGAAGAAGCAAGCAGCTGGGCACCGGGCTCATGTACTCGGGGGAGCCAATTTCAAATGGCCAGCCAAGAGCTGCTTCACGAGCAGCTGCAGCTGAGAATGCTCTGGCTGCTTCCGAAAGGAAGGCGCAGCCCTTGCACTCGTGGACACAAGCTGGCCAGAAGCAGCTTCCTAAACCTTCCGTGCTGCAGAGTGCATGCAGCTGGAGCACAGGCAGAAGGAGGCGTCCAGAAAGAAGGCGTTCTTCAAGTACCCCCCCCTCCTCCAGGCAGCCTTGAAACTGAGCACAACACACCGCGCCTCGGCAGCTTCCTTCTCCCATAGACGGACCGTCCCCTTCTTCACTCTCGCACCTCCCTTGCCCACTTGCAGCAGCTGCTGCCAAAGAAAAAGGCTCCAGCAGTCAAAGCCTCTGCTGGGCTGCACTTTCATTTCCCCTTGCCTCACGTCAAAGCAGCAGAAACTCTCGGCTGCACTCTCTATTTCCAGTCCCCGCTGCATCTACCACTGTCAGCTCTGCATCTCCAAGCATAAACTTGGGCACAATGCTTTCCAGGGAAAGCTGGAAGAGAAATAGGTAGCAGCGCAAGTAGCCGCAGGTGGAACTTTCTGGTTTCAAGTGCTAACGTGAATCCGCACACAAGCGAGAGGCAGCCACGCTTCCTCTTGCAGCCTGTGCCATGCGCATAGCAGCTCCGTGCTCTGCGCCTTCATTGTGCCGGAGTGGAAGCGGTGTCTACTTGTCGCCCAGAGAGCGCGGTGCCGGCAGAGAAATGCTCCAGGCTGCTGCCTCTGCCCAAACACGCCTGGGCTCTGCACTTTCTCGCTCAGCGCTAGGGAGCAGCACATTCGCTCTGCCTTGCAGCCTGAATCTGAACGGAAAGCTTCTCAGCTACGTCTCGCCCAGAGAACAGTTGTAGGTCAACGAGCTCACCCGGAGCTTACCCTCGACGCGTGGAAGCCTGTATTTGCAGCACATCCTAGTGGTAGTAGCCCTCTTTGCTTTCCAGCCTGCAACAGCGCCGGCAGATCGCGGTGCTCTCTGCACCTGCCTTCTCACTTCCAAGTACCACCGCCGAGCTTACAGCCTTGCAGGGAGCCCAGAGGCGGATAGGCGTGTCGCCCAGAAGAACGTGGCAGGACGAAAAGATGCTCTTCCTTTCTCCTGCTCCTTGCCCGAATTGGGGTGCTGTGTTGAAAGCCTTGCGCAGCGAAAAGCTACTGCAGCGAGTGTTTCTCTCCAAACGCGTTTCGCTGAGCGAGAGCTCCACGGACAGCTTGGACTCGGTGAAACAGCAAGAAAATGCTTGTAGTACGTCGAGCTGAAGGAAAATCCCCGCACAGCACCCTGTGGCTGCGTGCAGCGTTGACGCTGAAGAGCGGCAAAGCTCCAAGCCACGGCTGGGCTTCACTTCTGTCCAGAGCACAGAAGGCGAAGAAGCAAGCAGCTGGGCACCGGGCTCATGTACTCGGGGGAGCCAATTTCAAATGGCCAGCCAAGAGCTGCTTCACGAGCAGCTGCAGCTGAGAATGCTCTGGCTGCTTCCGAAAGGAAGGCGCAGCCCTTGCACTCGTGGACACAAGCTGGCCAGAAGCAGCTTCCTAAACCTTCCGTGCTGCAGAGTGCATGCAGCTGGAGCACAGGCAGAAGGAGGCGTCCAGAAAGAAGGCGTTCTTCAAGTACCCCCCCCTCCTCCAGGCAGCCTTGAAACTGAGCACAACACACCGCGCCTCGGCAGCTTCCTTCTCCCGTAGACGGACCGTCCCCTTCTTCACTCTCGCACCTCCCTTGCCCACTTGCAGCAGCTGCTGCCAAAGAAAAAGGCTCCAGCAGTCAAAGCCTCTGCTGGGCTGCACTTTCATTTCCCCTTGCCTCACGTCAAAGCAGCAGAAACTCTCCGCTGCACTCTCTATTTCCAGTCCCCGCTGCATCTACCACTGTCAGCTCTGCATCTCCAAGCATAAACTTGGGCACAATGCTTTCCAGGGAAAGCTGGAAGAGAAATAGGTAGCAGCGCAAGTAGCCGCAGGTGGAACTTTCTGGTTTCAAGTGCTAACGTGAATCCGCACACAAGCGAGAGGCAGCCACGCTTCCTCTTGCAGCCTGTGCCATGCGCATAGCAGCTCCGTGCTCTGCGCCTTCATTGTGCCGGAGTGGAAGCGGTGTCTACTTGTCGCCCAGAGAGCGCGGTGCCGGCAGAGAAATGCTCCAGGCTGCTGCCTCTGCCCAAACACGCCTGGGCTCTGCACTTTCTCGCTCAGCGCTAGGGAGCAGCACATTCGCTCTGCCTTGCAGCCTGAATCTGAACGGAAAGCTTCTCAGCTACGTCTCGCCCAGAGAACAGTTGTAGGTCAACGAGCTCACCCGGAGCTTACCCTCGACGCGTGGAAGCCTGTATTTGCAGCACATCCTAGTGGTAGTAGCCCTCTTTGCTTTCCAGCCTGCAACAGCGCCGGCAGATCGCGGTGCTCTCTGCACCTGCCTTCTCACTTCCAAGTACCACCGCCGAGCTTACAGCCTTGCAGGGAGCCCAGAGGCGGATAGGCGTGTCGCCCAGAAGAACGTGGCAGGACGAAAAGATGCTCTTCCTTTCTCCTGCTCCTTGCCCGAATTGGGGTGCTGTGTTGAAAGCCTTGCGCAGCGAAAAGCTACTGCAGCGAGTGTTTCTCTCCAAACGCGTTTCGCTGAGCGAGAGCTCCACGGACAGCTTGGACTCGGTGAAACAGCAAGAAAATGCTTGTAGTACGTCGAGCTGAAGGAAAATCCCCGCACAGCACCCTGTGGCTGCGTGCAGCGTTGACGCTGAAGAGCGGCAAAGCTCCAAGCCACGGCTGGGCTTCACTTCTGTCCAGAGCACAGAAGGCGAAGAAGCAAGCAGCTGGGCACCGGGCTCATGTACTCGGGGGAGCCAATTTCAAATGGCCAGCCAAGAGCTGCTTCACGAGCAGCTGCAGCTGAGAATGCTCTGGCTGCTTCCGAAAGGAAGGCGCAGCCCTTGCACTCGTGGACACAAGCTGGCCAGAAGCAGCTTCCTAAACCTTCCGTGCTGCAGAGTGCATGCAGCTGGAGCACAGGCAGAAGGAGGCGTCCAGAAAGAAGGCGTTCTTCAAGTACCCCCCCCTCCTCCAGGCAGCCTTGAAACTGAGCACAACACACCGCGCCTCGGCAGCTTCCTTCTCCCATAGACGGACCGTCCCCTTCTTCACTCTCGCACCTCCCTTGCCCACTTGCAGCAGCTGCTGCCAAAGAAAAAGGCTCCAGCAGTCAAAGCCTCTGCTGGGCTGCACTTTCATTTCCCCTTGCCTCACGTCAAAGCAGCAGAAACTCTCGGCTGCACTCTGTATTTCCAGTCCCCGCTGCATCTACCACTGTCAGCTCTGCATCTCCAAGCATAAACTTGGGCACAATGCTTTCCAGGGAAAGCTGGAAGAGAAATAGGTAGCAGCGCAAGTAGCCGCAGGTGGAACTTTCTGGTTTCAAGTGCTAACGTGAATCCGCACACAAGCGAGAGGCAGCCACGCTTCCTCTTGCAGCCTGTGCCATGCGCATAGCAGCTCCGTGCTCTGCGCCTTCATTGTGCCGGAGTGGAAGCGGTGTCTACTTGTCGCCCAGAGAGCGCGGTGCCGGCAGAGAAATGCTCCAGGCTGCTGCCTCTGCCCAAACACGCCTGGGCTCTGCACTTTCTCGCTCAGCGCTAGGGAGCAGCACATTCGCTCTGCCTTGCAGCCTGAATCTGAACGGAAAGCTTCTCAGCTACGTCTCGCCCAGAGAACAGTTGTAGGTCAACGAGCTCACCCGGAGCTTACCCTCGACGCGTGGAAGCCTGTATTTGCAGCACATCCTAGTGGTAGTAGCCCTCTTTGCTTTCCAGCCTGCAACAGCGCCGGCAGATCGCGGTGCTCTCTGCACCTGCCTTCTCACTTCCAAGTACCACCGCCGAGCTTACAGCCTTGCAGGGAGCCCAGAGGCGGATAGGCGTGTCGCCCAGAAGAACGTGGCAGGACGAAAAGATGCTCTTCCTTTCTCCTGCTCCTTGCCCGAATTGGGGTGCTGTGTTGAAAGCCTTGCGCAGCGAAAAGCTACTGCAGCGAGTGTTTCTCTCCAAACGCGTTTCGCTGAGCGAGAGCTCCACGGACAGCTTGGACTCGGTGAAACAGCAAGAAAATGCTTGTAGTACGTCGAGCTGAAGGAAAATCCCCGCACAGCACCCTGTGGCTGCGTGCAGCGTTGACGCTGAAGAGCGGCAAAGCTCCAAGCCACGGCTGGGCTTCACTTCTGTCCAGAGCACAGAAGGCGAAGAAGCAAGCAGCTGGGCACCGGGCTCATGTACTCGGGGGAGCCAATTTCAAATGGCCAGCCAAGAGCTGCTTCACGAGCAGCTGCAGCTGAGAATGCTCTGGCTGCTTCCGAAAGGAAGGCGCAGCCCTTGCACTCGTGGACACAAGCTGGCCAGAAGCAGCTTCCTAAACCTTCCGTGCTGCAGAGTGCATGCAGCTGGAGCACAGGCAGAAGGAGGCGTCCAGAAAGAAGGCGTTCTTCAAGTACCCCCCCCTCCTCCAGGCAGCCTTGAAACTGAGCACAACACACCGCGCCTCGGCAGCTTCCTTCTCCCATAGACGGACCGTCCCCTTCTTCACTCTCGCACCTCCCTTGCCCACTTGCAGCAGCTGCTGCCAAAGAAAAAGGCTCCAGCAGTCAAAGCCTCTGCTGGGCTGCACTTTCATTTCCCCTTGCCTCACGTCAAAGCAGCAGAAACTCTCGGCTGCACTCTGTATTTCCAGTCCCCGCTGCATCTACCACTGTCAGCTCTGCATCTCCAAGCATAAACTTGGGCACAATGCTTTCCAGGGAAAGCTGGAAGAGAAATAGGTAGCAGCGCAAGTAGCCGCAGGTGGAACTTTCTGGTTTCAAGTGCTAACGTGAATCCGCACACAAGCGAGAGGCAGCCACGCTTCCTCTTGCAGCCTGTGCCATGCGCATAGCAGCTCCGTGCTCTGCGCCTTCATTGTGCCGGAGTGGAAGCGGTGTCTACTTGTCGCCCAGAGAGCGCGGTGCCGGCAGAGAAATGCTCCAGGCTGCTGCCTCTGCCCAAACACGCCTGGGCTCTGCACTTTCTCGCTCAGCGCTAGGGAGCAGCACATTCGCTCTGCCTTGCAGCCTGAATCTGAACGGAAAGCTTCTCAGCTACGTCTCGCCCAGAGAACAGTTGTAGGTCAACGAGCTCACCCGGAGCTTACCCTCGACGCGTGGAAGCCTGTATTTGCAGCACATCCTAGTGGTAGTAGCCCTCTTTGCTTTCCAGCCTGCAACAGCGCCGGCAGATCGCGGTGCTCTCTGCACCTGCCTTCTCACTTCCAAGTACCACCGCCGAGCTTACAGCCTTGCAGGGAGCCCAGAGGCGGATAGGCGTGTCGCCCAGAAGAACGTGGCAGGACGAAAAGATGCTCTTCCTTTCTCCTGCTCCTTGCCCGAATTGGGGTGCTGTGTTGAAAGCCTTGCGCAGCGAAAAGCTACTGCAGCGAGTGTTTCTCTCCAAACGCGTTTCGCTGAGCGAGAGCTCCACGGACAGCTTGGACTCGGTGAAACAGCAAGAAAATGCTTGTAGTACGTCGAGCTGAAGGAAAATCCCCGCACAGCACCCTGTGGCTGCGTGCAGCGTTGACGCTGAAGAGCGGCAAAGCTCCAAGCCACGGCTGGGCTTCACTTCTGTCCAGAGCACAGAAGGCGAAGAAGCAAGCAGCTGGGCACCGGGCTCATGTACTCGGGGGAGCCAATTTCAAATGGCCAGCCAAGAGCTGCTTCACGAGCAGCTGCAGCTGAGAATGCTCTGGCTGCTTCCGAAAGGAAGGCGCAGCCCTTGCACTCGTGGACACAAGCTGGCCAGAAGCAGCTTCCTAAACCTTCCGTGCTGCAGAGTGCATGCAGCTGGAGCACAGGCAGAAGGACGCGTCCAGAAAGAAGGCGTTCTTCAAGTACCCCCCCCTCCTCCAGGCAGCCTTGAAACTGAGCACAACACACCGCGCCTCGGCAGCTTCCTTCTCCCGTAGACGGACCGTCCCCTTCTTCACTCTCGCACCTCCCTTGCCCACTTGCAGCAGCTGCTGCCAAAGAAAAAGGCTCCAGCAGTCAAAGCCTCTGCTGGGCTGCACTTTCATTTCCCCTTGCCTCACGTCAAAGCAGCAGAAACTCTCGGCTGCACTCTCTATTTCCAGTCCCCGCTGCATCTACCACTGTCAGCTCTGCATCTCCAAGCATAAACTTGGGCACAATGCTTTCCAGGGAAAGCTGGAAGAGAAATAGGTAGCAGCGCAAGTAGCCGCAGGTGGAACTTTCTGGTTTCAAGTGCTAACGTGAATCCGCACACAAGCGAGAGGCAGCCACGCTTCCTCTTGCAGCCTGTGCCATGCGCATAGCAGCTCCGTGCTCTGCGCCTTCATTGTGCCGGAGTGGAAGCGGTGTCTACTTGTCGCCCAGAGAGCGCGGTGCCGGCAGAGAAATGCTCCAGGCTGCTGCCTCTGCCCAAACACGCCTGGGCTCTGCACTTTCTCGCTCAGCGCTAGGGAGCAGCACATTCGCTCTGCCTTGCAGCCTGAATCTGAACGGAAAGCTTCTCAGCTACGTCTCGCCCAGAGAACAGTTGTAGGTCAACGAGCTCACCCGGAGCTTACCCTCGACGCGTGGAAGCCTGTATTTGCAGCACATCCTAGTGGTAGTAGCCCTCTTTGCTTTCCAGCCTGCAACAGCGCCGGCAGATCGCGGTGCTCTCTGCACCTGCCTTCTCACTTCCAAGTACCACCGCCGAGCTTACAGCCTTGCAGGGAGCCCAGAGGCGGATAGGCGTGTCGCCCAGAAGAACGTGGCAGGACGAAAAGATGCTCTTCCTTTCTCCTGCTCCTTGCCCGAATTGGGGTGCTGTGTTGAAAGCCTTGCGCAGCGAAAAGCTACTGCAGCGAGTGTTTCTCTCCAAACGCGTTTCGCTGAGCGAGAGCTCCACGGACAGCTTGGACTCGGTGAAACAGCAAGAAAATGCTTGTAGTACGTCGAGCTGAAGGAAAATCCCCGCACAGCACCCTGTGGCTGCGTGCAGCGTTGACGCTGAAGAGCGGCAAAGCTCCAAGCCACGGCTGGGCTTCACTTCTGTCCAGAGCACAGAAGGCGAAGAAGCAAGCAGCTGGGCACCGGGCTCATGTACTCGGGGGAGCCAATTTCAAATGGCCAGCCAAGAGCTGCTTCACGAGCAGCTGCAGCTGAGAATGCTCTGGCTGCTTCCGAAAGGAAGGCGCAGCCCTTGCACTCGTGGACACAAGCTGGCCAGAAGCAGCTTCCTAAACCTTCCGTGCTGCAGAGTGCATGCAGCTGGAGCACAGGCAGAAGGAGGCGTCCAGAAAGAAGGCGTTCTTCAAGTACCCCCCCCTCCTCCAGGCAGCCTTGAAACTGAGCACAACACACCGCGCCTCGGCAGCTTCCTTCTCCCGTAGACGGACCGTCCCCTTCTTCACTCTCGCACCTCCCTTGCCCACTTGCAGCAGCTGCTGCCAAAGAAAAAGGCTCCAGCAGTCAAAGCCTCTGCTGGGCTGCACTTTCATTTCTCCTTGCCTCACGTCAAAGCAGCAGAAACTCTCGGCTGCACTCTGTATTTCCAGTCCCCGCTGCATCTACCACTGTCAGCTCTGCATCTCCAAGCATAAACTTGGGCACAATGCTTTCCAGGGAAAGCTGGAAGAGAAATAGGTAGCAGCGCAAGTAGCCGCAGGTGGAACTTTCTGGTTTCAAGTGCTAACGTGAATCCGCACACAAGCGAGAGGCAGCCACGCTTCCTCTTGCAGCCTGTGCCATGCGCATAGCAGCTCCGTGCTCTGCGCCTTCATTGTGCCGGAGTGGAAGCGGTGTCTACTTGTCGCCCAGAGAGCGCGGTGCCGGCAGAGAAATGCTCCAGGCTGCTGCCTCTGCCCAAACACGCCTGGGCTCTGCACTTTCTCGCTCAGCGCTAGGGAGCAGCACATTCGCTCTGCCTTGCAGCCTGAATCTGAACGGAAAGCTTCTCAGCTACGTCTCGCCCAGAGAACAGTTGTAGGTCAACGAGCTCACCCGGAGCTTACCCTCGACGCGTGGAAGCCTGTATTTGCAGCACATCCTAGTGGTAGTAGCCCTCTTTGCTTTCCAGCCTGCAACAGCGCCGGCAGATCGCGGTGCTCTCTGCACCTGCCTTCTCACTTCCAAGTACCACCGCCGAGCTTACAGCCTTGCAGGGAGCCCAGAGGCGGATAGGCGTGTCGCCCAGAAGAACGTGGCAGGACGAAAAGATGCTCTTCCTTTCTCCTGCTCCTTGCCCGAATTGGGGTGCTGTGTTGAAAGCCTTGCGCAGCGAAAAGCTACTGCAGCGAGTGTTTCTCTCCAAACGCGTTTCGCTGAGCGAGAGCTCCACGGACAGCTTGGACTCGGTGAAACAGCAAGAAAATGCTTGTAGTACGTCGAGCTGAAGGAAAATCCCCGCACAGCACCCTGTGGCTGCGTGCAGCGTTGACGCTGAAGAGCGGCAAAGCTCCAAGCCACGGCTGGGCTTCACTTCTGTCCAGAGCACAGAAGGCGAAGAAGCAAGCAGCTGGGCACCGGGCTCATGTACTCGGGGGAGCCAATTTCAAATGGCCAGCCAAGAGCTGCTTCACGAGCAGCTGCAGCTGAGAATGCTCTGGCTGCTTCCGAAAGGAAGGCGCAGCCCTTGCACTCGTGGACACAAGCTGGCCAGAAGCAGCTTCCTAAACCTTCCGTGCTGCAGAGTGCATGCAGCTGGAGCACAGGCAGAAGGACACGTCCAGAAAGAAGGCGTTCTTCAAGTACCCCCCCCTCCTCCAGGCAGCCTTGAAACTGAGCACAACACACCGCGCCTCGGCAGCTTCCTTCTCCCATAGACGGACCGTCCCCTTCTTCACTCTCGCACCTCCCTTGCCCACTTGCAGCAGCTGCTGCCAAAGAAAAAGGCTCCAGCAGTCAAAGCCTCTGCTGGGCTGCACTTTCATTTCCCCTTGCCTCACGTCAAAGCAGCAGAAACTCTCGGCTGCACTCTCTATTTCCAGTCCCCGCTGCATCTACCACTGTCAGCTCTGCATCTCCAAGCATAAACTTGGGCACAATGCTTTCCAGGGAAAGCTGGAAGAGAAATAGGTAGCAGCGCAAGTAGCCGCAGGTGGAACTTTCTGGTTTCAAGTGCTAACGTGAATCCGCACACAAGCGAGAGGCAGCCACGCTTCCTCTTGCAGCCTGTGCCATGCGCATAGCAGCTCCGTGCTCTGCGCCTTCATTGTGCCGGAGTGGAAGCGGTGTCTACTTGTCGCCCAGAGAGCGCGGTGCCGGCAGAGAAATGCTCCAGGCTGCTGCCTCTGCCCAAACACGCCTGGGCTCTGCACTTTCTCGCTCAGCGCTAGGGAGCAGCACATTCGCTCTGCCTTGCAGCCTGAATCTGAACGGAAAGCTTCTCAGCTACGTCTCGCCCAGAGAACAGTTGTAGGTCAACGAGCTCACCCGGAGCTTACCCTCGACGCGTGGAAGCCTGTATTTGCAGCACATCCTAGTGGTAGTAGCCCTCTTTGCTTTCCAGCCTGCAACAGCGCCGGCAGATCGCGGTGCTCTCTGCACCTGCCTTCTCACTTCCAAGTACCACCGCCGAGCTTACAGCCTTGCAGGGAGCCCAGAGGCGGATAGGCGTGTCGCCCAGAAGAACGTGGCAGGACGAAAAGATGCTCTTCCTTTCTCCTGCTCCTTGCCCGAATTGGGGTGCTGTGTTGAAAGCCTTGC
This sequence comes from Coloeus monedula, assembly GCF_965178545.1. NCBI lineage: Eukaryota > Metazoa > Chordata > Aves > Passeriformes > Corvidae > Coloeus > Coloeus monedula. The sequence continues at coordinate 14,243 of NW_028120295.1, forward strand.
GCAGCGAAAAGCTACTGCAGCGAGTGTTTCTCTCCAAACGCGTTTCGCTGAGCGAGAGCTCCACGGACAGCTTGGACTCGGTGAAACAGCAAGAAAATGCTTGTAGTACGTCGAGCTGAAGGAAAATCCCCGCACAGCACCCTGTGGCTGCGTGCAGCGTTGACGCTGAAGAGCGGCAAAGCTCCAAGCCACGGCTGGGCTTCACTTCTGTCCAGAGCACAGAAGGCGAAGAAGCAAGCAGCTGGGCACCGGGCTCATGTACTCGGGGGAGCCAATTTCAAATGGCCAGCCAAGAGCTGCTTCACGAGCAGCTGCAGCTGAGAATGCTCTGGCTGCTTCCGAAAGGAAGGCGCAGCCCTTGCACTCGTGGACACAAGCTGGCCAGAAGCAGCTTCCTAAACCTTCCGTGCTGCAGAGTGCATGCAGCTGGAGCACAGGCAGAAGGACGCGTCCAGAAAGAAGGCGTTCTTCAAGTACCCCCCCCTCCTCCAGGCAGCCTTGAAACTGAGCACAACACACCGCGCCTCGGCAGCTTCCTTCTCCCGTAGACGGACCGTCCCCTTCTTCACTCTCGCACCTCCCTTGCCCACTTGCAGCAGCTGCTGCCAAAGAAAAAGGCTCCAGCAGTCAAAGCCTCTGCTGGGCTGCACTTTCATTTCCCCTTGCCTCACGTCAAAGCAGCAGAAACTCTCCGCTGCACTCTCTATTTCCAGTCCCCGCTGCATCTACCACTGTCAGCTCTGCATCTCCAAGCATAAACTTGGGCACAATGCTTTCCAGGGAAAGCTGGAAGAGAAATAGGTAGCAGCGCAAGTAGCCGCAGGTGGAACTTTCTGGTTTCAAGTGCTAACGTGAATCCGCACACAAGCGAGAGGCAGCCACGCTTCCTCTTGCAGCCTGTGCCATGCGCATAGCAGCTCCGTGCTCTGCGCCTTCATTGTGCCGGAGTGGAAGCGGTGTCTACTTGTCGCCCAGAGAGCGCGGTGCCGGCAGAGAAATGCTCCAGGCTGCTGCCTCTGCCCAAACACGCCTGGGCTCTGCACTTTCTCGCTCAGCGCTAGGGAGCAGCACATTCGCTCTGCCTTGCAGCCTGAATCTGAACGGAAAGCTTCTCAGCTACGTCTCGCCCAGAGAACAGTTGTAGGTCAACGAGCTCACCCGGAGCTTACCCTCGACGCGTGGAAGCCTGTATTTGCAGCACATCCTAGTGGTAGTAGCCCTCTTTGCTTTCCAGCCTGCAACAGCGCCGGCAGATCGCGGTGCTCTCTGCACCTGCCTTCTCACTTCCAAGTACCACCGCCGAGCTTACAGCCTTGCAGGGAGCCCAGAGGCGGATAGGCGTGTCGCCCAGAAGAACGTGGCAGGACGAAAAGATGCTCTTCCTTTCTCCTGCTCCTTGCCCGAATTGGGGTGCTGTGTTGAAAGCCTTGCGCAGCGAAAAGCTACTGCAGCGAGTGTTTCTCTCCAAACGCGTTTCGCTGAGCGAGAGCTCCACGGACAGCTTGGACTCGGTGAAACAGCAAGAAAATGCTTGTAGTACGTCGAGCTGAAGGAAAATCCCCGCACAGCACCCTGTGGCTGCGTGCAGCGTTGACGCTGAAGAGCGGCAAAGCTCCAAGCCACGGCTGGGCTTCACTTCTGTCCAGAGCACAGAAGGCGAAGAAGCAAGCAGCTGGGCACCGGGCTCATGTACTCGGGGGAGCCAATTTCAAATGGCCAGCCAAGAGCTGCTTCACGAGCAGCTGCAGCTGAGAATGCTCTGGCTGCTTCCGAAAGGAAGGCGCAGCCCTTGCACTCGTGGACACAAGCTGGCCAGAAGCAGCTTCCTAAACCTTCCGTGCTGCAGAGTGCATGCAGCTGGAGCACAGGCAGAAGGAGGCGTCCAGAAAGAAGGCGTTCTTCAAGTACCCCCCCCTCCTCCAGGCAGCCTTGAAACTGAGCACAACACACCGCGCCTCGGCAGCTTCCTTCTCCCATAGACGGACCGTCCCCTTCTTCACTCTCGCACCTCCCTTGCCCACTTGCAGCAGCTGCTGCCAAAGAAAAAGGCTCCAGCAGTCAAAGCCTCTGCTGGGCTGCACTTTCATTTCCCCTTGCCTCACGTCAAAGCAGCAGAAACTCTCGGCTGCACTCTCTATTTCCAGTCCCCGCTGCATCTACCACTGTCAGCTCTGCATCTCCAAGCATAAACTTGGGCACAATGCTTTCCAGGGAAAGCTGGAAGAGAAATAGGTAGCAGCGCAAGTAGCCGCAGGTGGAACTTTCTGGTTTCAAGTGCTAACGTGAATCCGCACACAAGCGAGAGGCAGCCACGCTTCCTCTTGCAGCCTGTGCCATGCGCATAGCAGCTCCGTGCTCTGCGCCTTCATTGTGCCGGAGTGGAAGCGGTGTCTACTTGTCGCCCAGAGAGCGCGGTGCCGGCAGAGAAATGCTCCAGGCTGCTGCCTCTGCCCAAACACGCCTGGGCTCTGCACTTTCTCGCTCAGCGCTAGGGAGCAGCACATTCGCTCTGCCTTGCAGCCTGAATCTGAACGGAAAGCTTCTCAGCTACGTCTCGCCCAGAGAACAGTTGTAGGTCAACGAGCTCACCCGGAGCTTACCCTCGACGCGTGGAAGCCTGTATTTGCAGCACATCCTAGTGGTAGTAGCCCTCTTTGCTTTCCAGCCTGCAACAGCGCCGGCAGATCGCGGTGCTCTCTGCACCTGCCTTCTCACTTCCAAGTACCACCGCCGAGCTTACAGCCTTGCAGGGAGCCCAGAGGCGGATAGGCGTGTCGCCCAGAAGAACGTGGCAGGACGAAAAGATGCTCTTCCTTTCTCCTGCTCCTTGCCCGAATTGGGGTGCTGTGTTGAAAGCCTTGCGCAGCGAAAAGTTACTGCAGCGAGTGTTTCTCTCCAAACGCGTTTCGCTGAGCGAGAGCTCCACGGACAGCTTGGACTCGGTGAAACAGCAAGAAAATGCTTGTAGTACGTCGAGCTGAAGGAAAATCCCCGCACAGCACCCTGTGGCTGCGTGCAGCGTTGACGCTGAAGAGCGGCAAAGCTCCAAGCCACGGCTGGGCTTCACTTCTGTCCAGAGCACAGAAGGCGAAGAAGCAAGCAGCTGGGCACCGGGCTCATGTACTCGGGGGAGCCAATTTCAAATGGCCAGCCAAGAGCTGCTTCACGAGCAGCTGCAGCTGAGAATGCTCTGGCTGCTTCCGAAAGGAAGGCGCAGCCCTTGCACTCGTGGACACAAGCTGGCCAGAAGCAGCTTCCTAAACCTTCCGTGCTGCAGAGTGCATGCAGCTGGAGCACAGGCAGAAGGAGGCGTCCAGAAAGAAGGCGTTCTTCAAGTACCCCCCCCTCCTCCAGGCAGCCTTGAAACTGAGCACAACACACCGCGCCTCGGCAGCTTCCTTCTCCCATAGACGGACCGTCCCCTTCTTCACTCTCGCACCTCCCTTGCCCACTTGCAGCAGCTGCTGCCAAAGAAAAAGGCTCCAGCAGTCAAAGCCTCTGCTGGGCTGCACTTTCATTTCCCCTTGCCTCACGTCAAAGCAGCAGAAACTCTCGGCTGCACTCTCTATTTCCAGTCCCCGCTGCATCTACCACTGTCAGCTCTGCATCTCCAAGCATAAACTTGGGCACAATGCTTTCCAGGGAAAGCTGGAAGAGAAATAGGTAGCAGCGCAAGTAGCCGCAGGTGGAACTTTCTGGTTTCAAGTGCTAACGTGAATCCGCACACAAGCGAGAGGCAGCCACGCTTCCTCTTGCAGCCTGTGCCATGCGCATAGCAGCTCCGTGCTCTGCGCCTTCATTGTGCCGGAGTGGAAGCGGTGTCTACTTGTCGCCCAGAGAGCGCGGTGCCGGCAGAGAAATGCTCCAGGCTGCTGCCTCTGCCCAAACACGCCTGGGCTCTGCACTTTCTCGCTCAGCGCTAGGGAGCAGCACATTCGCTCTGCCTTGCAGCCTGAATCTGAACGGAAAGCTTCTCAGCTACGTCTCGCCCAGAGAACAGTTGTAGGTCAACGAGCTCACCCGGAGCTTACCCTCGACGCGTGGAAGCCTGTATTTGCAGCACATCCTAGTGGTAGTAGCCCTCTTTGCTTTCCAGCCTGCAACAGCGCCGGCAGATCGCGGTGCTCTCTGCACCTGCCTTCTCACTTCCAAGTACCACCGCCGAGCTTACAGCCTTGCAGGGAGCCCAGAGGCGGATAGGCGTGTCGCCCAGAAGAACGTGGCAGGACGAAAAGATGCTCTTCCTTTCTCCTGCTCCTTGCCCGAATTGGGGTGCTGTGTTGAAAGCCTTGCGCAGCGAAAAGCTACTGCAGCGAGTGTTTCTCTCCAAACGCGTTTCGCTGAGCGAGAGCTCCACGGACAGCTTGGACTCGGTGAAACAGCAAGAAAATGCTTGTAGTACGTCGAGCTGAAGGAAAATCCCCGCACAGCACCCTGTGGCTGCGTGCAGCGTTGACGCTGAAGAGCGGCAAAGCTCCAAGCCACGGCTGGGCTTCACTTCTGTCCAGAGCACAGAAGGCGAAGAAGCAAGCAGCTGGGCACCGGGCTCATGTACTCGGGGGAGCCAATTTCAAATGGCCAGCCAAGAGCTGCTTCACGAGCAGCTGCAGCTGAGAATGCTCTGGCTGCTTCCGAAAGGAAGGCGCAGCCCTTGCACTCGTGGACACAAGCTGGCCAGAAGCAGCTTCCTAAACCTTCCGTGCTGCAGAGTGCATGCAGCTGGAGCACAGGCAGAAGGACGCGTCCAGAAAGAAGGCGTTCTTCAAGTACCCCCCCCTCCTCCAGGCAGCCTTGAAACTGAGCACAACACACCGCGCCTCGGCAGCTTCCTTCTCCCGTAGACGGACCGTCCCCTTCTTCACTCTCGCACCTCCCTTGCCCACTTGCAGCAGCTGCTGCCAAAGAAAAAGGCTCCAGCAGTCAAAGCCTCTGCTGGGCTGCACTTTCATTTCCCCTTGCCTCACGTCAAAGCAGCAGAAACTCTCGGCTGCACTCTCTATTTCCAGTCCCCGCTGCATCTACCACTGTCAGCTCTGCATCTCCAAGCATAAACTTGGGCACAATGCTTTCCAGGGAAAGCTGGAAGAGAAATAGGTAGCAGCGCAAGTAGCCGCAGGTGGAACTTTCTGGTTTCAAGTGCTAACGTGAATCCGCACACAAGCGAGAGGCAGCCACGCTTCCTCTTGCAGCCTGTGCCATGCGCATAGCAGCTCCGTGCTCTGCGCCTTCATTGTGCCGGAGTGGAAGCGGTGTCTACTTGTCGCCCAGAGAGCGCGGTGCCGGCAGAGAAATGCTCCAGGCTGCTGCCTCTGCCCAAACACGCCTGGGCTCTGCACTTTCTCGCTCAGCGCTAGGGAGCAGCACATTCGCTCTGCCTTGCAGCCTGAATCTGAACGGAAAGCTTCTCAGCTACGTCTCGCCCAGAGAACAGTTGTAGGTCAACGAGCTCACCCGGAGCTTACCCTCGACGCGTGGAAGCCTGTATTTGCAGCACATCCTAGTGGTAGTAGCCCTCTTTGCTTTCCAGCCTGCAACAGCGCCGGCAGATCGCGGTGCTCTCTGCACCTGCCTTCTCACTTCCAAGTACCACCGCCGAGCTTACAGCCTTGCAGGGAGCCCAGAGGCGGATAGGCGTGTCGCCCAGAAGAACGTGGCAGGACGAAAAGATGCTCTTCCTTTCTCCTGCTCCTTGCCCGAATTGGGGTGCTGTGTTGAAAGCCTTGCGCAGCGAAAAGCTACTGCAGCGAGTGTTTCTCTCCAAACGCGTTTCGCTGAGCGAGAGCTCCACGGACAGCTTGGACTCGGTGAAACAGCAAGAAAATGCTTGTAGTACGTCGAGCTGAAGGAAAATCCCCGCACAGCACCCTGTGGCTGCGTGCAGCGTTGACGCTGAAGAGCGGCAAAGCTCCAAGCCACGGCTGGGCTTCACTTCTGTCCAGAGCACAGAAGGCGAAGAAGCAAGCAGCTGGGCACCGGGCTCATGTACTCGGGGGAGCCAATTTCAAATGGCCAGCCAAGAGCTGCTTCACGAGCAGCTGCAGCTGAGAATGCTCTGGCTGCTTCCGAAAGGAAGGCGCAGCCCTTGCACTCGTGGACACAAGCTGGCCAGAAGCAGCTTCCTAAACCTTCCGTGCTGCAGAGTGCATGCAGCTGGAGCACAGGCAGAAGGACGCGTCCAGAAAGAAGGCGTTCTTCAAGTACCCCCCCCTCCTCCAGGCAGCCTTGAAACTGAGCACAACACACCGCGCCTCGGCAGCTTCCTTCTCCCATAGACGGACCGTCCCCTTCTTCACTCTCGCACCTCCCTTGCCCACTTGCAGCAGCTGCTGCCAAAGAAAAAGGCTCCAGCAGTCAAAGCCTCTGCTGGGCTGCACTTTCATTTCCCCTTGCCTCACGTCAAAGCAGCAGAAACTCTCGGCTGCACTCTCTATTTCCAGTCCCCGCTGCATCTACCACTGTCAGCTCTGCATCTCCAAGCATAAACTTGGGCACAATGCTTTCCAGGGAAAGCTGGAAGAGAAATAGGTAGCAGCGCAAGTAGCCGCAGGTGGAACTTTCTGGTTTCAAGTGCTAACGTGAATCCGCACACAAGCGAGAGGCAGCCACGCTTCCTCTTGCAGCCTGTGCCATGCGCATAGCAGCTCCGTGCTCTGCGCCTTCATTGTGCCGGAGTGGAAGCGGTGTCTACTTGTCGCCCAGAGAGCGCGGTGCCGGCAGAGAAATGCTCCAGGCTGCTGCCTCTGCCCAAACACGCCTGGGCTCTGCACTTTCTCGCTCAGCGCTAGGGAGCAGCACATTCGCTCTGCCTTGCAGCCTGAATCTGAACGGAAAGCTTCTCAGCTACGTCTCGCCCAGAGAACAGTTGTAGGTCAACGAGCTCACCCGGAGCTTACCCTCGACGCGTGGAAGCCTGTATTTGCAGCACATCCTAGTGGTAGTAGCCCTCTTTGCTTTCCAGCCTGCAACAGCGCCGGCAGATCGCGGTGCTCTCTGCACCTGCCTTCTCACTTCCAAGTACCACCGCCGAGCTTACAGCCTTGCAGGGAGCCCAGAGGCGGATAGGCGTGTCGCCCAGAAGAACGTGGCAGGACGAAAAGATGCTCTTCCTTTCTCCTGCTCCTTGCCCGAATTGGGGTGCTGTGTTGAAAGCCTTGCGCAGCGAAAAGCTACTGCAGCGAGTGTTTCTCTCCAAACGCGTTTCGCTGAGCGAGAGCTCCACGGACAGCTTGGACTCGGTGAAACAGCAAGAAAATGCTTGTAGTACGTCGAGCTGAAGGAAAATCCCCGCACAGCACCCTGTGGCTGCGTGCAGCGTTGACGCTGAAGAGCGGCAAAGCTCCAAGCCACGGCTGGGCTTCACTTCTGTCCAGAGCACAGAAGGCGAAGAAGCAAGCAGCTGGGCACCGGGCTCATGTACTCGGGGGAGCCAATTTCAAATGGCCAGCCAAGAGCTGCTTCACGAGCAGCTGCAGCTGAGAATGCTCTGGCTGCTTCCGAAAGGAAGGCGCAGCCCTTGCACTCGTGGACACAAGCTGGCCAGAAGCAGCTTCCTAAACCTTCCGTGCTGCAGAGTGCATGCAGCTGGAGCACAGGCAGAAGGAGGCGTCCAGAAAGAAGGCGTTCTTCAAGTACCCCCCCCTCCTCCAGGCAGCCTTGAAACTGAGCACAACACACCGCGCCTCGGCAGCTTCCTTCTCCCATAGACGGACCGTCCCCTTCTTCACTCTCGCACCTCCCTTGCCCACTTGCAGCAGCTGCTGCCAAAGAAAAAGGCTCCAGCAGTCAAAGCCTCTGCTGGGCTGCACTTTCATTTCCCCTTGCCTCACGTCAAAGCAGCAGAAACTCTCGGCTGCACTCTCTATTTCCAGTCCCCGCTGCATCTACCACTGTCAGCTCTGCATCTCCAAGCATAAACTTGGGCACAATGCTTTCCAGGGAAAGCTGGAAGAGAAATAGGTAGCAGCGCAAGTAGCCGCAGGTGGAACTTTCTGGTTTCAAGTGCTAACGTGAATCCGCACACAAGCGAGAGGCAGCCACGCTTCCTCTTGCAGCCTGTGCCATGCGCATAGCAGCTCCGTGCTCTGCGCCTTCATTGTGCCGGAGTGGAAGCGGTGTCTACTTGTCGCCCAGAGAGCGCGGTGCCGGCAGAGAAATGCTCCAGGCTGCTGCCTCTGCCCAAACACGCCTGGGCTCTGCACTTTCTCGCTCAGCGCTAGGGAGCAGCACATTCGCTCTGCCTTGCAGCCTGAATCTGAACGGAAAGCTTCTCAGCTACGTCTCGCCCAGAGAACAGTTGTAGGTCAACAAGCTCACCCGGAGCTTACCCTCGACGCGTGGAAGCCTGTATTTGCAGCACATCCTAGTGGTAGTAGCCCTCTTTGCTTTCCAGCCTGCAACAGCGCCGGCAGATCGCGGTGCTCTCTGCACCTGCCTTCTCACTTCCAAGTACCACCGCCGAGCTTACAGCCTTGCAGGGAGCCCAGAGGCGGATAGGCGTGTCGCCCAGAAGAACGTGGCAGGACGAAAAGATGCTCTTCCTTTCTCCTGCTCCTTGCCCGAATTGGGGTGCTGTGTTGAAAGCCTTGCGCAGCGAAAAGCTACTGCAGCGAGTGTTTCTCTCCAAACGCGTTTCGCTGAGCGAGAGCTCCACGGACAGCTTGGACTCGGTGAAACAGCAAGAAAATGCTTGTAGTACGTCGAGCTGAAGGAAAATCCCCGCACAGCACCCTGTGGCTGCGTGCAGCGTTGACGCTGAAGAGCGGCAAAGCTCCAAGCCACGGCTGGGCTTCACTTCTGTCCAGAGCACAGAAGGCGAAGAAGCAAGCAGCTGGGCACCGGGCTCATGTACTCGGGGGAGCCAATTTCAAATGGCCAGCCAAGAGCTGCTTCACGAGCAGCTGCAGCTGAGAATGCTCTGGCTGCTTCCGAAAGGAAGGCGCAGCCCTTGCACTCGTGGACACAAGCTGGCCAGAAGCAGCTTCCTAAACCTTCCGTGCTGCAGAGTGCATGCAGCTGGAGCACAGGCAGAAGGAGGCGTCCAGAAAGAAGGCGTTCTTCAAGTACCCCCCCCTCCTCCAGGCAGCCTTGAAACTGAGCACAACACACCGCGCCTCGGCAGCTTCCTTCTCCCATAGACGGACCGTCCCCTTCTTCACTCTCGCACCTCCCTTGCCCACTTGCAGCAGCTGCTGCCAAAGAAAAAGGCTCCAGCAGTCAAAGCCTCTGCTGGGCTGCACTTTCATTTCCCCTTGCCTCACGTCAAAGCAGCAGAAACTCTCGGCTGCACTCTCTATTTCCAGTCCCCGCTGCATCTACCACTGTCAGCTCTGCATCTCCAAGCATAAACTTGGGCACAATGCTTTCCAGGGAAAGCTGGAAGAGAAATAGGTAGCAGCGCAAGTAGCCGCAGGTGGAACTTTCTGGTTTCAAGTGCTAACGTGAATCCGCACACAAGCGAGAGGCAGCCACGCTTCCTCTTGCAGCCTGTGCCATGCGCATAGCAGCTCCGTGCTCTGCGCCTTCATTGTGCCGGAGTGGAAGCGGTGTCTACTTGTCGCCCAGAGAGCGCGGTGCCGGCAGAGAAATGCTCCAGGCTGCTGCCTCTGCCCAAACACGCCTGGGCTCTGCACTTTCTCGCTCAGCGCTAGGGAGCAGCACATTCGCTCTGCCTTGCAGCCTGAATCTGAACGGAAAGCTTCTCAGCTACGTCTCGCCCAGAGAACAGTTGTAGGTCAACGAGCTCACCCGGAGCTTACCCTCGACGCGTGGAAGCCTGTATTTGCAGCACATCCTAGTGGTAGTAGCCCTCTTTGCTTTCCAGCCTGCAACAGCGCCGGCAGATCGCGGTGCTCTCTGCACCTGCCTTCTCACTTCCAAGTACCACCGCCGAGCTTACAGCCTTGCAGGGAGCCCAGAGGCGGATAGGCGTGTCGCCCAGAAGAACGTGGCAGGACGAAAAGATGCTCTTCCTTTCTCCTGCTCCTTGCCCGAATTGGGGTGCTGTGTTGAAAGCCTTGCGCAGCGAAAAGCTACTGCAGCGAGTGTTTCTCTCCAAACGCGTTTCGCTGAGCGAGAGCTCCACGGACAGCTTGGACTCGGTGAAACAGCAAGAAAATGCTTGTAGTACGTCGAGCTGAAGGAAAATCCCCGCACAGCACCCTGTGGCTGCGTGCAGCGTTGACGCTGAAGAGCGGCAAAGCTCCAAGCCACGGCTGGGCTTCACTTCTGTCCAGAGCACAGAAGGCGAAGAAGCAAGCAGCTGGGCACCGGGCTCATGTACTCGGGGGAGCCAATTTCAAATGGCCAGCCAAGAGCTGCTTCACGAGCAGCTGCAGCTGAGAATGCTCTGGCTGCTTCCGAAAGGAAGGCGCAGCCCTTGCACTCGTGGACACAAGCTGGCCAGAAGCAGCTTCCTAAACCTTCCGTGCTGCAGAGTGCATGCAGCTGGAGCACAGGCAGAAGGAGGCGTCCAGAAAGAAGGCGTTCTTCAAGTACCCCCCCCTCCTCCAGGCAGCCTTGAAACTGAGCACAACACACCGCGCCTCGGCAGCTTCCTTCTCCCATAGACGGACCGTCCCCTTCTTCACTCTCGCACCTCCCTTGCCCACTTGCAGCAGCTGCTGCCAAAGAAAAAGGCTCCAGCAGTCAAAGCCTCTGCTGGGCTGCACTTTCATTTCCCCTTGCCTCACGTCAAAGCAGCAGAAACTCTCGGCTGCACTCTCTATTTCCAGTCCCCGCTGCATCTACCACTGTCAGCTCTGCATCTCCAAGCATAAACTTGGGCACAATGCTTTCCAGGGAAAGCTGGAAGAGAAATAGGTAGCAGCGCAAGTAGCCGCAGGTGGAACTTTCTGGTTTCAAGTGCTAACGTGAATCCGCACACAAGCGAGAGGCAGCCACGCTTCCTCTTGCAGCCTGTGCCATGCGCATAGCAGCTCCGTGCTCTGCGCCTTCATTGTGCCGGAGTGGAAGCGGTGTCTACTTGTCGCCCAGAGAGCGCGGTGCCGGCAGAGAAATGCTCCAGGCTGCTGCCTCTGCCCAAACACGCCTGGGCTCTGCACTTTCTCGCTCAGCGCTAGGGAGCAGCACATTCGCTCTGCCTTGCAGCCTGAATCTGAACGGAAAGCTTCTCAGCTACGTCTCGCCCAGAGAACAGTTGTAGGTCAACGAGCTCACCCGGAGCTTACCCTCGACGCGTGGAAGCCTGTATTTGCAGCACATCCTAGTGGTAGTAGCCCTCTTTGCTTTCCAGCCTGCAACAGCGCCGGCAGATCGCGGTGCTCTCTGCACCTGCCTTCTCACTTCCAAGTACCACCGCCGAGCTTACAGCCTTGCAGGGAGCCCAGAGGCGGATAGGCGTGTCGCCCAGAAGAACGTGGCAGGACGAAAAGATGCTCTTCCTTTCTCCTGCTCCTTGCCCGAATTGGGGTGCTGTGTTGAAAGCCTTGCGCAGCGAAAAGCTACTGCAGCGAGTGTTTCTCTCCAAACGCGTTTCGCTGAGCGAGAGCTCCACGGACAGCTTGGACTCGGTGAAACAGCAAGAAAATGCTTGTAGTACGTCGAGCTGAAGGAAAATCCCCGCACAGCACCCTGTGGCTGCGTGCAGCGTTGACGCTGAAGAGCGGCAAAGCTCCAAGCCACGGCTGGGCTTCACTTCTGTCCAGAGCACAGAAGGCGAAGAAGCAAGCAGCTGGGCACCGGGCTCATGTACTCGGGGGAGCCAATTTCAAATGGCCAGCCAAGAGCTGCTTCACGAGCAGCTGCAGCTGAGAATGCTCTGGCTGCTTCCGAAAGGAAGGCGCAGCCCTTGCACTCGTGGACACAAGCTGGCCAGAAGCAGCTTCCTAAACCTTCCGTGCTGCAGAGTGCATGCAGCTGGAGCACAGGCAGAAGGAGGCGTCCAGAAAGAAGGCGTTCTTCAAGTACCCCCCCCTCCTCCAGGCAGCCTTGAAACTGAGCACAACACACCGCGCCTCGGCAGCTTCCTTCTCCCGTAGACGGACCGTCCCCTTCTTCACTCTCGCACCTCCCTTGCCCACTTGCAGCAGCTGCTGCCAAAGAAAAAGGCTCCAGCAGTCAAAGCCTCTGCTGGGCTGCACTTTCATTTCCCCTTGCCTCACGTCAAAGCAGCAGAAACTCTCGGCTGCACTCTCTATTTCCAGTCCCCGCTGCATCTACCACTGTCAGCTCTGCATCTCCAAGCATAAACTTGGGCACAATGCTTTCCAGGGAAAGCTGGAAGAGAAATAGGTAGCAGCGCAAGTAGCCGCAGGTGGAACTTTCTGGTTTCAAGTGCTAACGTGAATCCGCACACAAGCGAGAGGCAGCCACGCTTCCTCTTGCAGCCTGTGTCATGCGCATAGCAGCTCCGTGCTCTGCGCCTTCATTGTGCCGGAGTGGAAGCGGTGTCTACTTGTCGCCCAGAGAGCGCGGTGCCGGCAGAGAAATGCTCCAGGCTGCTGCCTCTGCCCAAACACGCCTGGGCTCTGCACTTTCTCGCTCAGCGCTAGGGAGCAGCACATTCGCTCTGCCTTGCAGCCTGAATCTGAACGGAAAGCTTCTCAGCTACGTCTCGCCCAGAGAACAGTTGTAGGTCAACGAGCTCACCCGGAGCTTACCCTCGACGCGTGGAAGCCTGTATTTGCAGCACATCCTAGTGGTAGTAGCCCTCTTTGCTTTCCAGCCTGCAACAGCGCCGGCAGATCGCGGTGCTCTCTGCACCTGCCTTCTCACTTCCAAGTACCACCGCCGAGCTTACAGCCTTGCAGGGAGCCCAGAGGCGGATAGGCGTGTCGCCCAGAAGAACGTGCCAGGACGAAAAGATGCTCTTCCTTTCTCCTGCTCCTTGCCCGAATTGGGGTGCTGTGTTGAAAGCCTTGCGCAGCGAAAAGCTACTGCAGCGAGTGTTTCTCTCCAAACGCGTTTCGCTGAGCGAGAGCTCCACGGACAGCTTGGACTCGGTGAAACAGCAAGAAAATGCTTGTAGTACGTCGAGCTGAAGGAAAATCCCCGCACAGCACCCTGTGGCTGCGTGCAGCGTTGACGCTGAAGAGCGGCAAAGCTCCAAGCCACGGCTGGGCTTCACTTCTGTCCAGAGCACAGAAGGCGAAGAAGCAAGCAGCTGGGCACCGGGCTCATGTACTCGGGGGAGCCAATTTCAAATGGCCAGCCAAGAGCTGCTTCACGAGCAGCTGCAGCTGAGAATGCTCTGGCTGCTTCCGAAAGGAAGGCGCAGCCCTTGCACTCGTGGACACAAGCTGGCCAGAAGCAGCTTCCTAAACCTTCCGTGCTGCAGAGTGCATGCAGCTGGAGCACAGGCAGAAGGAGGCGTCCAGAAAGAAGGCGTTCTTCAAGTACCCCCCCCTCCTCCAGGCAGCCTTGAAACTGAGCACAACACACCGCGCCTCGGCAGCTTCCTTCTCCCATAGACGGACCGTCCCCTTCTTCACTCTCGCACCTCCCTTGCCCACTTGCAGCAGCTGCTGCCAAAGAAAAAGGCTCCAGCAGTCAAAGCCTCTGCTGGGCTGCACTTTCATTTCCCCTTGCCTCACGTCAAAGCAGCAGAAACTCTCGGCTGCACTCTCTATTTCCAGTCCCCGCTGCATCTACCACTGTCAGCTCTGCATCTCCAAGCATAAACTTGGGCACAATGCTTTCCAGGGAAAGCTGGAAGAGAAATAGGTAGCAGCGCAAGTAGCCGCAGGTGGAACTTTCTGGTTTCAAGTGCTAACGTGAATCCGCACACAAGCGAGAGGCAGCCACGCTTCCTCTTGCAGCCTGTGCCATGCGCATAGCAGCTCCGTGCTCTGCGCCTTCATTGTGCCGGAGTGGAAGCGGTGTCTACTTGTCGCCCAGAGAGCGCGGTGCCGGCAGAGAAATGCTCCAGGCTGCTGCCTCTGCCCAAACACGCCTGGGCTCTGCACTTTCTCGCTCAGCGCTAGGGAGCAGCACATTCGCTCTGCCTTGCAGCCTGAATCTGAACGGAAAGCTTCTCAGCTACGTCTCGCCCAGAGAACAGTTGTAGGTCAACGAGCTCACCCGGAGCTTACCCTCGACGCGTGGAAGCCTGTATTTGCAGCACATCCTAGTGGTAGTAGCCCTCTTTGCTTTCCAGCCTGCAACAGCGCCGGCAGATCGCGGTGCTCTCTGCACCTGCCTTCTCACTTCCAAGTACCACCGCCGAGCTTACAGCCTTGCAGGGAGCCCAGAGGCGGATAGGCGTGTCGCCCAGAAGAACGTGGCAGGACGAAAAGATGCTCTTCCTTTCTCCTGCTCCTTGCCCGAATTGGGGTGCTGTGTTGAAAGCCTTGCGCAGCGAAAAGCTACTGCAGCGAGTGTTTCTCTCCAAACGCGTTTCGCTGAGCGAGAGCTCCACGGACAGCTTGGACTCGGTGAAACAGCAAGAAAATGCTTGTAGTACGTCGAGCTGAAGGAAAATCCCCGCACAGCACCCTGTGGCTGCGTGCAGCGTTGACGCTGAAGAGCGGCAAAGCTCCAAGCCACGGCTGGGCTTCACTTCTGTCCAGAGCACAGAAGGCGAAGAAGCAAGCAGCTGGGCACCGGGCTCATGTACTCGGGGGAGCCAATTTCAAATGGCCAGCCAAGAGCTGCTTCACGAGCAGCTGCAGCTGAGAATGCTCTGGCTGCTTCCGAAAGGAAGGCGCAGCCCTTGCACTCGTGGACACAAGCTGGCCAGAAGCAGCTTCCTAAACCTTCCGTGCTGCAGAGTGCATGCAGCTGGAGCACAGGCAGAAGGAGGCGTCCAGAAAGAAGGCGTTCTTCAAGTACCCCCCCCTCCTCCAGGCAGCCTTGAAACTGAGCACAACACACCGCGCCTCGGCAGCTTCCTTCTCCCGTAGACGGACCGTCCCCTTCTTCACTCTCGCACCTCCCTTGCCCACTTGCAGCAGCTGCTGCCAAAGAAAAAGGCTCCAGCAGTCAAAGCCTCTGCTGGGCTGCACTTTCATTTCCCCTTGCCTCACGTCAAAGCAGCAGAAACTCTCGGCTGCACTCTCTATTTCCAGTCCCCGCTGCATCTACCACTGTCAGCTCTGCATCTCCAAGCATAAACTTGGGCACAATGCTTTCCAGGGAAAGCTGGAAGAGAAATAGGTAGCAGCGCAAGTAGCCGCAGGTGGAACTTTCTGGTTTCAAGTGCTAACGTGAATCCGCACACAAGCGAGAGGCAGCCACGCTTCCTCTTGCAGCCTGTGCCATGCGCATAGCAGCTCCGTGCTCTGCGCCTTCATTGTGCCGGAGTGGAAGCGGTGTCTACTTGTCGCCCAGAGAGCGCGGTGCCGGCAGAGAAATGCTCCAGGCTGCTGCCTCTGCCCAAACACGCCTGGGCTCTGCACTTTCTCGCTCAGCGCTAGGGAGCAGCACATTCGCTCTGCCTTGCAGCCTGAATCTGAACGGAAAGCTTCTCAGCTACGTCTCGCCCAGAGAACAGTTGTAGGTCAACGAGCTCACCCGGAGCTTACCCTCGACGCGTGGAAGCCTGTATTTGCAGCACATCCTAGTGGTAGTAGCCCTCTTTGCTTTCCAGCCTGCAACAGCGCCGGCAGATCGCGGTGCTCTCTGCACCTGCCTTCTCACTTCCAAGTACCACCGCCGAGCTTACAGCCTTGCAGGGAGCCCAGAGGCGGATAGGCGTGTCGCCCAGAAGAACGTGGCAGGACGAAAAGATGCTCTTCCTTTCTCCTGCTCCTTGCCCGAATTGGGGTGCTGTGTTGAAAGCCTTGCGCAGCGAAAAGCTACTGCAGCGAGTGTTTCTCTCCAAACGCGTTTCGCTGAGCGAGAGCTCCACGGACAGCTTGGACTCGGTGAAACAGCAAGAAAATGCTTGTAGTACGTCGAGCTGAAGGAAAATCCCCGCACAGCACCCTGTGGCTGCGTGCAGCGTTGACGCTGAAGAGCGGCAAAGCTCCAAGCCACGGCTGGGCTTCACTTCTGTCCAGAGCACAGAAGGCGAAGAAGCAAGCAGCTGGGCACCGGGCTCATGTACTCGGGGGAGCCAATTTCAAATGGCCAGCCAAGAGCTGCTTCACGAGCAGGCTGCAGCTGAGAATGCTCTGGCTGCTTCCGAAAGGAAGGCGCAGCCTTGCACTCGTGGACACAAGCTGGCCAGAAGCAGCTTCCTAAACCTTCCGTGCTGCAGAGTGCATGCAGCTGGAGCACAGGCAGAAGGACGCGTCCAGAAAGAAGGCGTTCTTCAAGTACCCCCCCCTCCTCCAGGCAGCCTTGAAACTGAGCACAACACACCGCGCCTCGGCAGCTTCCTTCTCCCGTAGACGGACCGTCCCCTTCTTCACTCTCGCACCTCCCTTGCCCACTTGCAGCAGCTGCTGCCAAAGAAAAAGGCTCCAGCAGTCAAAGCCTCTGCTGGGCTGCACTTTCATTTCCCCTTGCCTCACGTCAAAGCAGCAGAAACTCTCGGCTGCACTCTCTATTTCCAGTCCCCGCTGCATCTACCACTGTCAGCTCTGCATCTCCAAGCATAAACTTGGGCACAATGCTTTCCAGGGAAAGCTGGAAGAGAAATAGGTAGCAGCGCAAGTAGCCGCAGGTGGAACTTTCTGGTTTCAAGTGCTAACGTGAATCCGCACACAAGCGAGAGGCAGCCACGCTTCCTCTTGCAGCCTGTGCCATGCGCATAGCAGCTCCGTGCTCTGCGCCTTCATTGTGCCGGAGTGGAAGCGGTGTCTACTTGTCGCCCAGAGAGCGCGGTGCCGGCAGAGAAATGCTCCAGGCTGCTGCCTCTGCCCAAACACGCCTGGGCTCTGCACTTTCTCGCTCAGCGCTAGGGAGCAGCACATTCGCTCTGCCTTGCAGCCTGAATCTGAACGGAAAGCTTCTCAGCTACGTCTCGCCCAGAGAACAGTTGTAGGTCAACGAGCTCACCCGGAGCTTACCCTCGACGCGTGGAAGCCTGTATTTGCAGCACATCCTAGTGGTAGTAGCCCTCTTTGCTTTCCAGCCTGCAACAGCGCCGGCAGATCGCGGTGCTCTCTGCACCTGCCTTCTCACTTCCAAGTACCACCGCCGAGCTTACAGCCTTGCAGGGAGCCCAGAGGCGGATAGGCGTGTCGCCCAGAAGAACGTGGCAGGACGAAAAGATGCTCTTCCTTTCTCCTGCTCCTTGCCCGAATTGGGGTGCTGTGTTGAAAGCCTTGCGCAGCGAAAAGCTACTGCAGCGAGTGTTTCTCTCCAAACGCGTTTCGCTGAGCGAGAGCTCCACGGACAGCTTGGACTCGGTGAAACAGCAAGAAAATGCTTGTACGTCGAGCTGAAGGAAAATCCCCGCACAGCACCCTGTGGCTGCGTGCAGCGTTGACGCTGAAGAGCGGCAAAGCTCCAAGCCACGGCTGGGCTTCACTTCTGTCAGAGCACAGAAGGCGAAGAAGCAAGCAGCTGGGCACCGGGCTCATGTACTCGGGGGAGCCAATTTCAAATGGCCAGCCAAGAGCTGCTTCACGAGCAGCTGCAGCTGAGAATGCTCTGGCTGCTTCCGAAAGGAAGGCGCAGCCCTTGCACTCGTGGACACAAGCTGGCCAGAAGCAGCTTCCTAAACCTTCCGTGCTGCAGAGTGCATGCAGCTGGAGCACAGGCAGAAGGAGGCGTCCAGAAAGAAGGCGTTCTTCAAGTACCCCCCCCTCCTCCAGGCAGCTTGAAACTGAGCACAACACACCGCGCCTCGGCAGCTTCCTTCTCCCATAGACGGACCGTCCCTTCTTCACTCTCGCACCTCCCTTGCCCACTTGCAGCAGCTGCTGCCAAAGAAAAAGGCTCCAGCAGTCAAAGCCTCTGCTGGGCTGCACTTTCATTTCCCCTTGCCTCACGTCAAAGCAGCAGAAACTCTCGGCTGCACTCTCTATTTCCAGTCCCGCTGCATCTACCACTGTCAGCTCTGCATCTCCAAGCATAAACTTGGGCACAATGCTTTCCAGGGAAAGCTGGAAGAGAAATAGGTAGCAGCGCAAGTAGCCGCAGGTGGAACTTTCTGGTTTTCAAGTGCTAACGTGAATCCGCACACAAGCGAGAGGCAGCCACGCTTCCTCTTGCAGCCTGTGTCATGCGCATAGCAGCTCCGTGCTCTGCGCCTTCATTGTGCCGGAGTGGAAGCGGTGTCTACTTGTCGCCCAGAGAGCGCGGTGCCGGAGAGAAATGCTCCAGGCTGCTGCCTCTGCCCAAACACGCCTGGGCTCTGCACTTT